>NC_068411.1:17968607-18143607 GCF_023724105.1 Carassius gibelio | reverse complement strand
CAAATTTTGAAAAGAAAGAAAAAATGAAAAGAAGGAAAGAAAGAAAGAATAAAAGAAAAGAATACAATTAATGTATTGGTTTCTGACTAGAAGTAAATATTAAATTAGTGAATGTAAACATAATAATTAATTGTGACAGTCTAATGAATAAATAAATACATTTATTTATTTACCATTTTCAGACCCCTGGCCTACAAAACACTACTTTAATGTCATGTTCCTGTAGAGGTCAGTGCAGCTCATGATTCTAGAACTTGTTGGAATAAAATAAGTCCTTATACTCATTACTCATGCTATTATGAGTAGAAACATGAAAGTTTTACTGCACTGAATATTAATGATCATTAATCTACCTATAAGTCATTTCTCCAGTGGATTTTTTCATCAAACCCACGTTGTACTTATGGGACAATGCAGCTATGTATTCATTAAAGTAAAACAAAAATCAGAGTGACTAATCTGCAATAACAGAGTTGCATTCAATACCATTGACATACTTCTGTCACGTTCATTTTTTTAATTATTTTTTGGTCACCTGACAATCTTTTCAGCCTTCTTTTTATTCTTCTCTCTGCAGCCAGTCCAGGCTTCATGGTACGCTTCATCGGTGTGACACAAACAGACACGCCGTGCACCTTCAGCAATAATACACCTTTGATGGAGCACAGTTGCCTTTGGAAACCTAGAGAGAGAAAGGGGGGTCTTAAGGGGCTTACTATTAGCTGCTTAAAATTCTTCTGATGTAACCAGTGCATAGCCACTGGAAACCAAAAAAAATAGATGCATTCCCACTAGAGTGGCACTTTCACCCTATTTTGTTTACTCTCAGTGGTGTTGTGTTCCAGACGTCTTTTTTTTTTACAGCTGAGGAAACTAAATAATGAGTTCTTTCACTGAGCGAGTCGGTGTGAAGGCAACACTGTTTATCTTTATATCTTCAGCCGTGGCAGACAGCTTCATACAGTGTCGCAGGCATACTGACACAAGGTGCCTTGGCATTCAAAATGGCCAGAGTACAGGCTCTGGGGGTTAGAGAAACTTAAAAACAAAAAAAGATCTTTGTACAGTCCAAACACAGGAATTCCCATGGCCGTGTCAGACAAATACTGAAATGTCAGGTACTGTAGTTGAAATGCCTCTGTTTACTCACCAGGATAGAGATGCGTGTGTGGATCTTTATAACATATAAGCTTTCAGTGAAAATGTCACTCTGAGGACTGATTGCTGGATCATGAAGTTCAATCATAAACATTATTCACAAAAATGATAAAGAACATAATATTTTTTGGCACATAATGGTTCTTCATTGGCATTGATGGTTCCATGGTACCCTTAACATCTAACCTTTCCATTGCATAACATTTTTTTTTTAAACAGTGGAACAATGTTTATTAAAAACAACATATTAAAATGTACTGTATTGTGGAAAATATAACTGAAATATGCTTTTAAAAAAGTACTTTTAAGAACTGAAAGCCAATATATTTACAAATTAACACTGAACTAACTGGAGCTGAATGATGACACTGTTGTCTTGTTAGAGCTGCTTTCAGGAGATTTTGGATTTGTCTTATATTGGAAAACTATTTGCATTTGAAACAATCTTTAATTTATAAATTGCTATATAGCGTCTTGACTTAATAAAGGTGTAAACCATTCGAAAACAAATTATGCTAATGAGTTTTTATATTAGTACTGAAATATTAGGCAGGTGTGTTTGGCCTGAAGAGACTTTCAGGAGGCTGTATTTATTTTGATGTGGTGATGGCAGATGGACGCTCGGTTTGTAACTGATATGCCTCACGGCGACAGCCAGATAACTCCGCACCGGAGTGAGCAGATACACGGCAGACTCGCTGACCAGCTGTTACGTTAGGTAATTAAGAGCTGAGGCAGGCTTCTGGGCATGAGAAGACCCTGCACAAGGGGTTATGGACTGACAGCCAGAGGCTAGCTGTTTGGCAATCCACAACACAGGACTAAACACTGCAGTGGTTGACAGACACCTGAATACCTCCTGGGAGACGCCTCTGAAGATATTGCCATTGTATTTATTGTGAAGGACACAGTAATGGAGTTTATTCAGGGTAGTTGAAATATTTCATTTTGCATTGAGAAATAGATGTACAGTTACCTGGAACATTTTTCTTGTCACAGGGATTTTTTTCCAAATGTTTTTCATTCAAGATTTATTAAATATAGCATCTACCCTGAAGCAGAAAAATATTTTAACAATATGAATAGTATTAAAATAATATATTTATCTTATATCATAAACTAAAATAATTTCTGTCAGAAATCTAATGTTTTCTGTATATATTTATTTGATTTTAATTTAATTTGTTTTTAAATATAGATTTAATGTCTGTAATAATGTGATAAATAAAGACTTTCTCAGTGAATCATCTGTTAAAGGAAGTAATCAAAAAGGTGTTGCTGTAATTATAGTGCCTCTTTATGTACCATTGGTGACACATTTACCACTGTTCATTGATTTTTTTTTATTTTTTTAATCGATGAAATAGTCACTTCAGTAGGAATCTACTCGATCTGGAATTTCACATTAGGGCAAAAAGTTAGCAAATTTAGCAATAGGTTCATGTTGGTCACACAACTTTGTCAAACTGACAAAAAGCTGCTAGGTTCAAAAGTGACTTCTGTGTGACCTCGAGTAGCTTTATTTAAAACATTATTACAATATTAATCGATTTTGCAGAAGTTTCAGTAATGTAACCCCACCTTAAAATATGTTTCCTAATGTGGCTGAATCATATATAACATAACAACTGAACTTCAGACCTTATTTGGAGACCTTCCAACCTTAATTGTACAATCATTTAGTCTACTTCTATCCTATATAATTCACACGTGCCCTGTGTACAATATTTAAAAAGATTTTAAAGAACTAATTTATAGTATATATACATCCGTAGTATTGCATCATCATGAAGCCTGAAAATGTCAATAGTTCAAAGTTCAGATATGTCACATGGCACGCAAAGTCAATAAAACCCGATTTAATAAAAAACCGATTCACTGGCATCTCGAATTTATGCAGGCACATATATAGCCTAGACTATAAAATAGTAGCACCTGGTCAGAAAGGTTATCTTTAAATTGTAGACCATTGGGGAGTTTAGCTCACTGAGCTGAAGAAACAACATAGTACTGCTTCAAGTCTAAATGTGCTCTGTCTCTTTAACTGACCGTGCCTTGTGTAAACATTACCGTGCGCAATACTATTTCACACAGAGCGTTGTTGCTGCCTCTGCCAGAACTTCAAAGAGCCGTGGACGGCACCCATTACTTGGAAAGAGAGAAAATCACTCAAAATCAAAAGTGCATTTGTCTCCCCGATACGTTACCGCAGGACTCCCCGTGGGTTCCCCGCTGTGTCTGATGGGCTTCCCCTGTCTGCGGCTCAGCAGGAAGTGAGCAGGTGAGACGCACCTGTTCAGAACACAGACTGAAACTCAGCACTAGTATCTGATGGCTGGCAAACACTTCGGATAGCTGTATGATATGCCAAAACGCACATCACGCTATTATTCCTAACAGCAATTCGCCGATAAAAAGAAGACATGGACTTAGACCTGCACTGGGCTCCAAAGCCGGATTACGTGTTGCGTTTTTGAAACATATCCCTCCGCGACCTATACAGGTGGGACGCGAAACTGTTCACACGAGTTTCTGTTATGGGGAATCAAGTGGAGAAACTTACCCATTTGAATTACAATGAATTACCCACCGCTGACCCTAATGGATTTGACCTAGAAGACGACGCTCCACGGATCGGCGTGTCTTATATTTTCTCCGCGGATGACGACGAGCAAGAGGAGAACATCGATGAGACAGAAAAGGAAGATGTTAAGCACTACGACTGTCGCGATGAATTAGAAAGCGCGGTATATTATCGCGACGAGTGTATATTTGAAAGGAATAGCAGGTTCGGTGAAGTGGGAACCCTGTCGTGCGAAAACTTGGCGAATAAGTGCAAACCCGGTGACCTGGTGGAGTTTGTGGCTAACGGTCAGTACCCGCACTGGGCAGTATGCGTCGGCGACCAACAGGTGGTTCATTTGCATAGAAACGAGATTAAATGCGACTTTCTTTTCGATGCCAGTCAAGGTAAAAGGGGCAGAATTGTGAACGAGCTGTATAAGTTTCAGGCGCTGAGCCCGGATGTTGTGGTGCAGAATGCCATGGAGCAAGTGGGGATGAAAGAGCGAGACATTTGCTGGAAGAACTCTGAATGCTTCGCTGCCTGGTGCAGGTTTGGCAAACGCGAGTTTAAAACGGGAGGCGAGATACGAATCGGGAAGCAGCCGTACAAGATGAAACTGCAGCTGTCAGAGAAGAAAAGTCACGTTTTGGACTTTCAGAGTTTGGAGGATTTGATCATGGAAAAGAGGAGAAACGATCAAATGGGAAGGGAAGCCGTCATTCAGGAACTGGAGAATCATTTAAATTGCACGGAAGACACTGAGAATGATTACAGTTGTAACTGATGATGGATCAAAGAGGGAGGTTCTCTAGAGGGCAAACAGCCTCATCATGGAGGATCGTGTGGGCTTTATTTGTAATCACCTCAAGCACAGAGGCAGTGTTGCAATTTCATCAGTTTCTCAAGAGAGTTTTCCGTTAGCAGTACTTTTATAAATTGAACAACTTCAGCTTGTTTGCATTGATAATCCTGGTGTTTAAGGATTTGCTTTGCTGTATTCTCATCCAAGGGAATGTTTAATGAAATCCTTTCCACATCACCTTTTAATGATCACATTTACAGTATTTTATTTTGAGGACTGGCAAATTAGGCTATGTATTCCCTTGACACATATTTCAATAAAGTCTGAATATTTTTACTTAAGCAATGTTTTGTTCTTCAGCATTGGATTGTGATATAATCAACATGATTTTTTGTTATTTAGCTTCAAGTACATATAAACATATTTTTGCTACAGAGCTTATTCAAATGTTATTTGTGCATATGCAGAGAATATATTTTTATTTTAAATGTGTTTCAGTGTTCAGTTCAGATCAACTCTTCCAATTGGTTTGATAAATAGAACTTGTTTTTATAAATATATATATATATTTATTTATTTTTATTTTGGTGGTGATTGAGTGTTTTCTGTCCGGAGTTGACTCCTGATTCCATCATATTTATTTCAAGAGTATCCAAACATTTCATGATGAAAAACACCCCAAGGGAAAAAGTAAACATGTATTTATGAATATGATTAAAATAACCAAGAGTTTACAATGTTCAGAGGAAAGGATTTCTTCCACAGATCGTCACTTGGCCCATCTAAGCGTATATATTTTGTTTTCCCTGGTGACTTTAATGATTATATCTTACTTATATAATTTTTAATGATGCCACATATTACAGGTGTAGACAGCGTTATATCGGAGAGTTAATATGTAAGAAAAACTGGGTAGTGACCATAAAAAAAACTCTCTTTTTATGTTCATAAAGCATGCATTTGCCCTTTGTGTTGTTTTTGTTGTGCCCCTTTAGGGATTTGATATGAATCAATAGGGAGAAAAGGGGCCATGGCAAGAAAGAAAAATGTGGTCTCTGTGTTTCTGATGTGTGTTTTGTTTCATGATCCCAGACTTGAGATCCCCCGTTGGTAGTATCTGTGAGATAATGTTGCCTTAAGGAGGTTTTGTTTAGCCAAAGAGGAGAGGATTTACATATCTGCTGGAGAGCTTGACTGCAATCCCAAGATAAGATGTACAGATGCTCAGAAATGATAACCACTGCTTTTTGAAGCTTTTCAAACTAGAAGTCTTAATTAGATCAATTTAAACTCATTTCTCATCTAATTTAAGATACTGGCTCAGATTTAAGCATAAAATCATGTCATTTAAGCCAACGTTAATCAAATTAAGTTGCTGGTTTAGACTAATAATTAAGATGCAATCTTAATCTGTTATTATTTTGTGTAACTCAATGGTACAAATATGCCTTTAAAACAACCCCCCCACAGGTCACACAAAGTAACTCAACTATAAAATAGCTATTTTTAAAGAGTCTCTGCAGCTAACAATGATTGACATTCATCCCCAAATCCTTTTTGCCACATAAAGCTGTTCTGTGCTTTACTACGCTGTATATCAAACTCAGTAGTGGGCCACATTGCTGTCTTGTGTGCAAAGATTTAATGGACTATGACAGAAATACTTAGACAACATGTAAACAAACTGCCCTTCCTGTTCAGTGGGCTGAGGTTTTCTGTGGAAGGCAGGAAGAGGATGTGAAATGATATTGTACAACTGATTCCCCCATCGGACTGAGCTGACAATACTGCAAGGAATAGTTCACCCAAAATGAAAATTTGCTGAAAATGCACTCACTCTCAGGCCACCCAAGATGAGTTTGTTTCTTCATCAGAACAGATTTCAGAACAGAACAGAACAGGAGAAATGTAATGGTAGATCACATGTTCACAAATGGATCTTTGAAAGTGAATGGGTGCCGCCAGACTGAGAGTCCAAAAATCACAATAATTCACAAATTATACAAATGTTTTTAGTAAAAATGCTCACAGATCAACAAACATTTACAAGCAAAAACAGACAACAAGGACTAACTTTTTCACTATGAATATTTTCCATGGTTTATGGATTTATGGTTTGTGGTTTGTTACAGTTTAAAATTAAAATGCCTTAACAATGGATTAGTTTTTTCAAACATGCAGCTTTTCACTTCATAAGACATTAATTGATGGAGTTGTGTGGATTATTGTGATGTTTAGATCATTCTGATGGCATTCATTGATGAGCTGCTGTAAAGCTACATTTCTCCAAATCTATTCCAGTGAAGAGACAAACCCATCTATAACTTTATAAATTGGTGAGTCAATATTCAGAAATTTTCATTTTTGGATGAACTTATTCTTTCAAAGTTTTTTTTTTTTTTTTTGCCACCAAGTATTTAATTCGGTACTCTTTATATTTAATATATTAAGTAGTAAGTTACATTTGCATAGCTGTCAGAACAAGCCTAAATCTTTACTCTGTTATGTGTTATCTTAAATAAGGTGTTATCTTCTTAATCTCTTCTCTTTGCCAGGGTTTGTTGGGTTAATCAGATCTTAATCTGATTGGGTTAATCAGTGGCTCTGACCCTCATCACCCCTCACTTTCATGGAAACACTGAGACTGTTTAAACTAGAAGGTCTGGTGATAGTAAATCATGTCTGAATGCCAGAGAGAGAAAATGAGAGCAATCCATTCACTGACCTGCTGCCCCTCCTCTAACCTGCTATAGCAAAAGGCAAACATGATCATCAAATATTTCATTTTTATAGTACAACAACAGCATTGCGGTATGAATTAGTATTAAAGACACATGAAATAAAAGTTTCATTGCTGAAAAAAATCACTATACTATCTATCCATAACGGATAATTCAAAAACAGCCATAAAAATGATCTAAATAGCTCCGGTGTTAAGATCTCCTCTCAATGAGATAAGTGGAGATACTTAAGACCACATAACAGAGTAGTTATTTACAAAGTTATTTACAGCTCTTTGATTTGATAGCTGTCGAGTCCCTTCATTCTGATCCAGTTTTAATTTACTGCTCATCCTCTGAAGTTTAAATGGATAATGTGAATTTAAATTGCTGTATAAGATCCAATGCAATAACATAATCTTAATTTGGTTAAAATGGCACTTTCATGTGAAAAAGATAATGAAGAAGAATTATAAGCTGTACTGTCCTGGTGATTTTTTGCCATCTATAATTCCATTGCAGATGAGGGTTTTGAGATGAGATCTCCTGTTTGCTGCTGGGATATGAAATGTGAAATGCAAATACAAAATGCAGCACTATAGACTTGTGGTCAGGATACCTATCATAACTAATAAGACAGATTAGTTCAGTAAACTCTGTATGCAATTTGAATGTGAACATGATGTTAGTTGTGGTGGTTAGTAACTTGATACATTTCAGTTTCTTATGATGGTAGTATTTCTCAGGAAGTGTTAAAACAGTCACTTTTATGTCTAAGTATTTCATTTCCAGGGAAGGAGATTATTCCAGTGCAACAAAGCTACATCTCCCAGCTGTGCAACATGTTATTGCAATTTATTGTGAGACTAATTACATGGGATCATTACACTCCCAACAGCAATCAGAACTCTCTCCCGAAAGTAAAAGACAGATTAAAATCTTTATATATTCAATCAATGGCATGGTAAAGGAAGAGTGAAATGGAAAGAATTATTTATACTTATCCGTTTGACTAGAAAGGAATTATGAGAGATGGTATGATGGAAAGAAATGTATCACATTATTCTTATTCATTAATCCTTATATAAAATAAAATAAAATAAAAATTTGACCTTCAGGTTTTGGTTCACATGGTTTACAAAATGTTTTTTTTTTAAATGAGAATAGTTTACTTTTATCTGCTTAGGTTGTGTACAATAAGAGGAACAAGAGGAAGTACAACACCCTTCCTCATATCCTTGAGAGAATTCTTCAGGGAATTGTTGAGAATAGCTAGGAAAACTCAGAGAAACAGAAGGTATTGCCATGAAGCCTTACCTAAAATAAATTGGATTTTTTAAATATGTAAATGTGCCTTTCTATTGATTTATATAAAAAAAAATGCTTTACATGTTTTAGTGAGCATTTAATACTGTGCAATCTGTACAGGCCCACAGGAGTCATCGATCAGGCCAACACCCTAATACATTTATAATTTAATCATAAAAAAAAAAGAAAACAAAAAGTTATGTTACCTGAAGATATTTGAAATGACCAGAACAAAGGTTCCTCCTTTACTCCAGTAAACACAGCATTCTGGTCCAGGAAACATCTTATCAAAAAAAAACAAAAAAAAGAAAAGAAAAAAAAAAACATACAGTTTCCAGGATTTCCTTGGCCGAAGAACACTTAAGGCTTTTGTACCATATGAGTCAAAGCCATTCTCTCAAGAACATTCTTCCATAGTGCTTCTGGATTTAAGTCAGAACTTCTTCATAATGTATTATATGAATGGATAAACTAACTTTAACTTCTGAAAATACAACACAGGCCTAAGACTTTGTGCAACATGTTGAAGAAAGCCATGTTTCTGGGTCTGACACCATGCTGAGTCATGACAAAACCTCAGCTATTCATTCCTGGCATGATATCATGGCCTGCTGGACAAAAATCAGAACAAGTTTTAAATCCATCCATTGCTCTTTTTTCCCACTGCATCTGACACTCATCCTTCCCTTTTGTGTCATATCCTGCTCTAATCTCATATTAGAGAGCACAGCCACCGGTTCAGCTCCCTGTGCTTCTTGTCTGGTTAATTTGTGGCCAGTCACTGGTGAGCCATTCATGTGCCCCCATGATGCAGAGCAACAGAGGAGGTGAATGACGCTCATTATGACTAGCTCTTAATAACCTCCATGAATGAGGGCTGCCGGATCCATCCAGTCAAGAACCTCAGTTCAATTAGTATACAGCATAAAAAAAGCATAAGAGCAATGCATTTGTGCTTTTTCTCAAAAACTGCATCACAAAAAAGTGCAAATATGTAGATTTTATGAACTCATTTTGGAGATTTGCAAGTCTTAACATTGCAAGATGCACATCATGGATGTTTTAAACAATTTTAATAAAAGCGAAGCAGGAAAATGAGAGACCACTTTGAATATGCCCCTTAGGCCCTGTCAGTTTGCAAAGCTCCAGTGTTCTGGCAAGATAAGAGGATGACCCTGTTACTGACTTTTTTTTACAGGCCAAGGATCATCAATGTGACACGTATTCGCCCAGCTCACTCTGACTGGCACTTCAGTCACACAACACTCCTTTACTCACTGCCACTGAACAATGTAGTGCCCTCCACAAATACACACACTTACAGAGACAGAAAACTACCAGGGCAAGTCAGAATCAAATTATCCAATCTATTTCCCAGCACTTGCTCAGGAAAATCATAAGTGGGTCAGAAACTTTGACAGAGTTTCATTTGCCCCCCATGTTCTGAAGCTTGCTATGGAGATGTCAGCTTCTGGCTACTCTCATCTTTCTTCATATGTCATTTTAATGCAAATAATGATAATGATGACTAAAATTTACCAAAAGAACATTCCTTTCACTCTGTTTCTCTGCATATAGCCTGTAATATTTTATCGTGTGTTTATATATATATATATATATATATATATATATATATATATATATATATATATATAAAATATATAAAATTTGTATTCTAATAAAATACACACACACAAAAAGGATACAAAAAAGGAATGCAAGTGTACTATACAAAAAAGTGTACTATACTAAAAGGTATATTGATTACTCATACACAGAATTTTGTCTAATCAAATGCTTTCTAGACCAAGAATGCCCCTCCCCCTGTGTCATCTGCTCCCATCTACCAAATAGCTTTTTCTTTTTTTTTTAGCTATGACATAACTAAAGCCTGTGGCTATTTAAAAAAAAAGAGGGGGAGAGAGATTATCAATATGTAACAACTTCCTGTTTCAATAGGACATATACTTATATACATATACTACCCATCAGAATCTTGGGTTGGTATGTTTTTAGAGATGTCTGCTCACCATTTATTTGATCTAAAATATGTAAAACACTAATATTGCTAAATATTGTTATAATTGGTACGATATGGTTTAGTGTACAAGAAATGTGTCATATCATTATCAATGTTGAAAACATAGCTCCTTAATATTTTTGTGTAAACTGTAAAACAATGTTCACATAAGCTTTCAACATTCTTTGATGAACAGAAAAAAACTGTATTTATTTGAAATAGACTTTGGTAGCATTTGAAAACATCCTAACCAAATAAAAGTTTGTAAAGAAGATCTTGACTCCCCAAACTTTTGAATGGTATTGCAAATGATTTCATGCAAAAAATAAATTAATTACAGCTTTCAGAATACATAAAGTTACACAAAATGCTTTTGTCCTTCGTCTGTAAAGCAATGAAGATGAATAAGCACTTATTGCTAGTGTTGGTTCATGTGAATCCTCTCCCATCAGCATGACGTTTTTAACAAAAAAATTATTAACACCAGCCACCCGAGCGATAACACAGAGAGAGTTTGTTTGATTTGACAGGGCACCCAATCTCCCAGCGCCGATCAGGCCTCATACTGTAGCAATGAGGAGGGCAGGAAGATAACAAGGCAGAAGCTAATTACAGCGCCACATTCACTCAGCCTGGCACCATCAGATTGCTGAGAATATTTGGTATTTTTCAGAACTGTGTTTTTAACAGTTGCACAATAAGAGTTCTTATGAATAATACGTGTGTGACTAGACCGCACATGTTTACAAAATTCCAGATGTACACGTTGCTAAATTTCAGAGGCTTTTATCACACGTTCACAGCAGACATGAATCATGCGGCTGAAATGGTTACATCATGTTTACCAATGCAACATAGTTTCAGGAAAATATGTGTTATGGTGGACAACATAGCCATCGTTGTCAGGAATCTATTCATTTGAACTACAAGATGAAAAAAAAGTGGAATTAATAGCAGTTCAGTATTAACACTGTTGGGTTACGCAGGGAGGGATTTACAAAGATTTAATTTTCTAACCTAAGTAAGGCTTGTGTGCTTAGTAAAAGGTCACAGAATTATTTTGTAATTCCAGCCAGTTGCAAGAAGGAAAAAGAGAGAGTATGTGTGAGTGTGTGTGTGTGTGTGTGTGTATACTCGGCTATATGAAATACTGAACAATGTCTTCACTAATACAGGGAGATATGTTGAAAGCTGATTTGTAGTGGCCCCCGCTATCTTAAAGGCTTATAAATCAGCCAAATAGTGGTTTGTTTAGTGTCAATATCTTACTGTGAAGGTTAGGTTTATCGATAAATTATTATATAAATGCATTACATTTATGGGATATCCTGATTAACATGCACTACAATCTGTAAAATGTTTTATGCCATTAAAAGTTTCTTATGTGCACCAGTGTTGCATTTATTTGATCAAATACTGTAAAAACAGGTATATAGTGAAATGTTAATAAACTGCATTTTATTCCTTTGATGGTAAAGCATTCAATCATTTTCAGCAGCCATTACTCTAATCTTCAGTGTCACACGATCCTTCAGAAATCATTCCGATATCCTGTGATTTGGTTCTCAAGAAACATTTCTTATTGTTATCAATGTCGAAAACTGTTGTGCTACTTAATATTTTTTGTGCAAACTGTGACAAAGTTTAAAAGAATAACATGAATTAACATTATAATATAATGTATTTACTGTTACTTTAAAAAAATGTTAAGGTCTCCTTGTGAAAAAAAAGAAGAAAGAATCAATTTCTTAAGAAAAAAAACAATTACCCCAAATATATCTAGCAAAAGACTCTCTGCAAAGATGAGCAAAATTTGACAAATGCCCATATGGGGAGGTCTTTATTCATGAAATTGATATATAAATAAAACACATTCAAATGTTTTTTTTTTTTTTTCCCTAAAGGTTAGAGTGTGGGTTTGGACCAGTTTGGTATTTAAAGTCAGTGTACAGTTTAAAATGAACAGAATCTTTATGGAAAAAAGATGGTATGTATGTGTTAACTAGATTTAGTGTGATTTACAAGAGTGTCTGTTTTCCTTTATGTTATATGGATAATGTTTCCATTCCTGGACCATTCATGGATTACTATTCCAACGTGCACATTAGTACACACCTCACAAAAAAATCACAAGAACAAAAATCTATCCTAAGCATTCAACGGTTTGAACTTAACAGGGTTCATAACAGCACTGATGAATCAACGAGCAGAAAATGTACAAATAATAATAATAATAATAATAATAATAATAATAATTTAAGGAGGCCGTAAAGATTGTTGTAAAGATTGTTGTGCTTGTTGTCAGTTAAGGAATGTATTTTGATAGTCTGATTAATTATCAAACTATATAAGCCTGAAGCTGATAACTGGCTGCCAAGATCAGGAAAGATGCAACACTCCTCCAGTTCCTCCTCTGTTTGTCCTGCCCAGTGCATTCCAACAGCATAAACTAGTAGAGGAAGAGGAACAGTTTGTACTTCATGTATTTCAAACAGTAAGGAACCTTGAAGTTTAAAAAAGCAAGGAAACATATTAACACTGCAAATTCAAATGCGAATAAAAATCTTAAATCAGCATGTAAACACTCAAATGGATTTCTTCTTACACAGAAAACTAAAATATAATAAAAAACACTTCAGCAAGCAAACCAGTCCAAATTCAGAAAATAATTGGTTTCTTTCTCTGAACATGTTCCTGCTGTTTCTTTCAAGCATGCCAGGCTTGGGGTAAATAGTGCACATGAAGCAAAATTAAGTGTTTGAAATCCTATTTAAAAACCTAATGTAAGATTATTAAAAGATTAGCATAACCTAGTTTTATCTGAACGCTCTCTTTGTTTGTCCATGTGTCCCACAAACAAATAGCCTAGCTTTAAGACAGAATCATGAAATATGCACATGCCACTGATTTCAAACTGTAATTGTAAAAAATAATCTTAAATTCAAAGTTTAGTTTGTATTTGCCTTTTCCTAAATCCAGCAGGACTGAGGGAGAATACCAGCCTTGTGGAAGACAAAATCTGCTGAATGATTTAACACACGTACAGCTGTTAAGATGTAGAAAACACTTGCCATAGGCCCTACTCTCATGTACGTAAACAATGACGTGTCTACCGCACGCAGCTTCGTGGGTTCCGAAATTCATTGACAATTTCTTTACCATCAGTTTTCTATTTCACTGCTACTGTCATGTTGAAGCAATAGTTTATAATATCTAAAACTGTTATATACCTATCAGAATACAGGATGTTGTCAAAAGTTTACTAGCCTAACATATGGTATTTTTTTTTTTAGGCTGCTTAAAAATCATTCCAAAGCTATCTTCACGGTTCTGGTTCGGTGTTATTTGGTTTATATCCGTCACAAACGAGACACCGATTACTGAAAGCTACACAGAAAAGAGCTTTAAAATAAGACGCGAATGATAGATCCGAGGCAAACAGAACTTACAGTAAATGTGACAAGTAACACACTGACATAATAGTGCACTCTTGTGGACGTCGGAAGTGGTCACACTTAAACTAAGAGCTAAAATAAATTGCTCTCTGTGCCAGGCGAAAGGTTAGTTTTATTTTCTTGATTTTCTTTCTATTATTAGGCTATCACACTTGACTTACATATGCACAGAGCAATGAATCAGCAATAATGAAAGTGGCCATATGAACGCAGAAATACTATCAGGATTTAAAACTCAGGACATAACATTCAGGAAGTCTTAAAGAACTGCAAACCGTTACACAGACCCTTTCCGTTTTATCAACCTGATTCACTGCTGTCATGTGAATTCTAAACAGGTCCACTTCCTAACCACTTGAGGGAAGAAGAAGAAGAAGAAGAAGAAGAAGAAGAAGAAGAAGAAGAAGAAGAAGAAGAAGAAGAAGAAGAAGAAGAAGAAGAAGAAGAAGAAGAAGAAGAAGAAGAAGAAGAAGAAAGCAGTGGATGTTTGACTGTGACTTCATCCACCTTTCTATGCTGTCTATAAAAGAAGACAAACAAATGATCCAAGACCACACATTTAAAACAAAACATTTATTTCTACATAAAGAGTAAGGGAATTATAACTATTCAGATTACAAAGGTTTTGGATTTAAAAAAAAAAGACAAAGATTATTTTTTACAGTGATATTAAAAACTGCAAGTTCTCAAAGATCATTTCCTTTTCACAAATTATGAAAATATATTTATTTTTATGGTTTATATATATGCCACAATGTCCAAGCACATGGATTAAAAAAGATAATCCAGTTAAAATTATTTATTGTAGCTTATTTATGCCAAATACACATGTGACACAGTTTAAAAATGTATGCAAACTACAAATATTCTCAGGTTTGCACAAGACCCACAACTAACCATACATGTCACATAGCCTCCTCATTTCCGATATTGCTGAAGATCACTGTATATTTCTGATTGGACTCCATAAAGTTCCTGTCAAACCATTATGAAAAAAATAAAGATTTAGATGATTTGAGAGATTTAACCAAACGTATCACACAAATATGTTGCATTTATTGTAAATGCAAATTTGTTTTTAGTTTTGTAGTTGATTAATATTGCTCATTTTACCTGATAAGGTGATTCCACTTCAATCGTCTTTGGCCTCATTGATGTCTGCTGAGTTTTTGCTCTACCTTAAACATCAGAATTACATCATGTTGACTGGAACACGCGGAATAATAAATAAATAATACATTTTTGATTTCTCTTACAAACAGGCATACCTGACCCACAGCATCTGGCATGTGTATGTAAACTGCCTCTTCTTTTCTGATGAGAAACGAAACAGTAGACCGAAAGAGCAATGAGGAGTGTGAGGATGATGTCACAAGTGATGATCCCGATAGCCACTCCAATGTCAAACTGGTAACATGAACTGCAGTCTGAGAAGCAGAAAATACAATGGCACTTTCACTCTATAATATCCCAAAACAAGAAAAAACAAACAAACAAACTGATTTTCAGATATGTATCAAGGAATTATTACCTTGATTCCCCTCAACAAACCCTGTTGATGAAAGTGAGAGCGGAAGGGAGGGAAGAGAAAATGTTATAATAGTGTGTTCACAAGTCAAACCAGCATATTTATATTTATATCAGCTGAATTTGTTTCATGGCAGGTTTATCCAGAAATAAAAATCTGATCATGATATAATATTACAGGCATTATACAGTATACATACTTAATAATATATGGTATACTTATTTTTTTTTAGAACATACAAAAAGAATATGATGCAGAAAAAAACACTACTCATACAGTGGTGTGTGACTTATCAAATAATAATATATAACATAATAGTATGTGCATGTAGTCTTGTTTTTCTACATAGCTATTGAATTAGCATGTTGTAGCTTGTTGATTTTTGTAGTGAAAATGATGCTCAAGTCTTTTCTGAAAATGTCCCAAATTGTCCTTCAGGAAATACCCACCAAAGCATTACTGACTCTAAAGTAAACTGATCCTTTTAATGCTGAGAATTTGTGAAGAACAACAACAAAAAAAAAACATTCAAGCTTAAAAACGTACTAAGTATGTGAATGCTTTTAAATTGTACTCACCGAATAGTCCATTCATGGGGATCATTATGTATGCAGTCCTTCTCATAATGAGTGCAGGTTTAGGAGAGAATTGCTCTGGGTTGGTTTAGACCTGATTTGTGAAGTGCACAAGAAGCCTTTACTGCTCGGGAGCTCAAACACCTTAAATATGAGACTGAATGATATGGAAATTGTCTGAGTGTAGAAAAGTCACCGAGTATGAGCTGATGACTTATCACCATCCATCAGAACAGAACCAAAGGACACTGGGGAGGAGCTACATGTGCTGATATGCCATCCCTCGATCTCTCTCACAGAAACACACACACTTAACCTAGTTCAGTATTTAATTTGTTTACATTTTATCCTGTCAACATTTGAATATTTATATCTAGGTTTAAAGCAAAAAGTTAAATTGAAAACTAAATCTGAGCATACCATTGATTTACATGAGATGCAACTCAAAATATATGCTTTTTAAAATGTCCTTAAATGTAGTTTCACTTAGATGTAAGTTAGATATGTGAGCAAGAGGCTAGTCAGAGGGACCTGGGTGTTAATGTGGTCAAAGGCCACAGGATGTGACTACTAAAGCTAGTATCTGATAACCCCAAACAGGCAGAAAGCAGAACTTATATCCTGTTCTACTCACATTATCATTTTAAAGGGATGCTAGTCTTTAAATTAGTGATACAGAAGAGTTTAGTTCAGTTTCTCATGAAGAGCTGCCTTGTTTATTAGACAAACAAATTGATAAGGTAGTGTTTTTCCTGTAGCTCTGAGTAGTACCGAGTAGCCTAAGTGCAAATAAATGTAGATATGTATGTGATGAAAATTGACATTTTCTACTTCCTTTTTTTTTTTTTTTCTTCAGCAGAAGAGTCACAGTCTTGTGCTTGTTTTGGACACGGGAATTTCTGTGAGATTCCAAAATGAAGTCATTTTTCATATTTATAACAATACACAAAAAATAACATGCTAATGTCAAAGTATACAGCCAAAAACAAAGGACACATCTTTGCAGATATTTTGTGGTTTAAACTTCTTTAGCTCAATTATCAGCTAGAAGCAGATTGGAGAAGATCAAGATCCTCAGATATAAGAGAACACAAAGTAAACGTTAATTACATGTACAAATATTTCATATACACTTGCAAAACAAATTTTGTGTTGTACACCGAATAAATTCGCAAATCCACTTTTGATGAAGATCTGAGATTTATTAATAGTAAATCATATACATAGAAACGTAAATATGCCAAACAGTGCAGCAGGATGTATGAACGCTTACTTTTTGCTTATGAAGCTATGCAGCCATTTACTCAAATGATAACATCTTACTAATTACCTAATAAACCTATTGCAAACAAACTGAGAGACATCTCTGACATCTGCCTGTATCTGTGGTTCTTTGACACCTATAGAATCATAATGCATAATTGCACACTGTTTTTTGTTTTTAATAAAGAGAGGGATTTCCATTATTGATTTTCTAGGGCACAGTTGTCAAAACCAGCTCCCATTGTTTTGCATGCCAAAAAATAGAAAAAATAAAAATAATAAAATAAAAATAATAATTAAAAAAAAGACATTGAAACTTAATTTTCTAATTTCAATTTTTTTTTAATCTAATTTAATCCACTTTAATATTGTATAATTGGGTATAACATAAACATTTACTTTTTTGGCCCATGACCCCTCAATCCAGTTTGAAGGTTTGGGCACCTCTGTTATAGTTGAAGAAAATAGTAGCGAGAAGTATCCACTAGGTGTCAGTACTTTTCTTTCACTGCATTTTTTTGCTGTTGATAACGTCTTAAAACATAGTTTCATTATTTGGATACTTTGATTAAGCAGTAGTTTAATTATTATTTTTTTAAGTTTTCAGTTTGATGGCAAAAATATGGTAATTTTGTCTTATTTACATAGCAACTGTGATATGAACACGGTTTTAAATGTGCAGAGCCAGCTAGAAATGGTAAATCTAAATCATCATCTATGATCATATCATGTCTTATGGTATTAAATATCAGTTAAGTCTTCCACTGTCCATGTCAGTCCAAAGATCTTCATGTTTTGCAGTTTGCTCTGACGTTCATGTAGACTTCATCAGCTACATAAGAAACACATGGACACGTGCTTGTTAAATGTCATCTGTGCACTGATTTCAGAATCACTAGAGAAAATGTGTGTTGGTCTATGTAATTTCTCACCGTTTTCTTTCTTTTGTCTGCGCTTGCTGGCGTACCAGTAGGTGATAGTAACAACGAGGATCGTCACTGTAACATCAGCGAATATAATACCCGCTATAGTGCCAGAACCGACTCCATAACACGAGTCTCTGTCTATGAGAAAGAACATGCGGTAGAGGCATGTGACGTACCATGCATCCCGTTTAATACATTCATGTGAAGAAATGTAAACAAATACAAATTATTGAGTTAAGTCTGGCAGAGTCTAACTAATTTATATGACACATTTGAAATGTATGCAATCCCTGCTTAATAATCTAAAACCAGACTAAACTGGTAGTCTGGCTTTAGCTGGTCAGCAGGCTGTTTATTTATTTATTATTAAGCTATTTAGATATTTATTTATTAGAATGGACTGGACAAATAATAACTATGCTGACCAAAAACTTTCTTACCTTCAAGAGCACTGACCATAGCTTGAAACATGAAGACGAAGAGATTAAGAGAAAAGAAACATGTAATATAGATGTTGTTACTGCGTAATACACTAATATGCAGCAAAATAACACTATAGGCCTATTAATTAAATGAACACAATTATCAATTTTAGGCATAACTTGCCCTTAACCATCAATGCAAAACAATGTGGATAACACCTCTGTGAAAAAACAAACAGTGAATCTGCTTTCTTTGAAAAGTGCAGTCAGCAGGATATTGCTGCAAACTATGCAGTGCACGGTGGTCTCACAGATCTGAGTGAAGAAAGGAAGAGAGATGGAGAAAGAAAAAAACCGTTTGTCTCACCTACCCAACAGATAGATGGAAAAGAATACAAGAAAGCCTTTCTTTGTCATTTCCTGTGTCATCGTTGTTATTTCATCTACCAAGACAAAACGCATCTGTATTCAACATATAAAATGATGTCATATTGCAAATATACTGAAACTAGTTTTCAAATAACATTAATATCTACATTAGTTATTACTAAAATAATACTACATAGGCTATGCATTTTTCGATAAAACAAAACTATACATAAACTGAAATTAAGTCACAGCAGTGAATCTATGCACCTATACGTCACCGGCAGTTTTTAAAACGGATTATCACAAACTTTAACATATATGATGATAATTGAGCCTTATGGACATTCTTACCAAGTCTTAAATATGCAAGATGAAAAATACAACAATGGAATGCTTACATCAAAATTTCACTATAATATTTTGACTATAATTAAAAAAAAACGAACAATTAAAAAAGTGACGCTAATTAACAAAGCGAAGAGTTTCGCTTACCAGTGAAGTGCTGTGCAGCGATTCATGTCAGGATTAAATGAAGATTATGTTCATCGGTTAACCTGCTTCCGCCCACTCCTGTTAAAGTTTCTCTTTATGAGTCACGGGAGTAGGTGTAGAATGCATGTGCGCCTTCAAATTAATATTTATGAGACCTTTATGCGTCAGAGATTAGACATATACAGGTGTCGTTTATCCAACAATTTCACTTTATTTTGAGTAATAACGATCCGTGTTCTCAATAACAAATAAGACCTTCATACTTTTCTTTTAATAAAAACTGTATTTCACATTAAGCTCTGTTTTACCGGTACAGTATTAATTCCAAAGAATCACCAAAACAGTATATCATGAGCCAAGCGTTAAAGAAGTAAAGAAAAGAACTGAAAGAAGTACCGAAACACTTTTCTGTAATAATATTAATATATAGATATATAAAAACGGAATCGTGGCTAGCCCACATCTTCCCTTAACAAATGGTTTCTGTTCTTTTTAACACCTCCTGGCCAAAAAATGAAACTTTATGAGCAAATGCTAATAAATTCATTGAACAGACATGGTGCGTTATATCCAACATCTGTGAAATATAGAAATGCAATTTTTTTTTCTTAATTTCTTCTCATTTATTTTTGTAATTCCCAGTATCTTATATTTTATTGAAACTGAAAATTGCTGTAGTGGTGCCACTGATGTGGCTTAAAATATTAGCTTATTTAGAAGAAACATATTTTTTCTTTTTTTAAGTACACCGTAACAATAGTCTTAAACTAAAGACTAAATCTGAATATACATAAAACAAAAAGAAAGGATTTTTCCCAATTTCCAATCTACATTTATTGTATCTAGAAGACAATGTAAACAAAAAGATACCGGGAAAGAAATGTCCAAAGTGGAACACATTCAAGACACACTTGGTTTAAACAATCACCATTCGTTCCCAAATTACAATTTGGTAAAAAGGACTGGGACCCCTGTCAAGTAACCAGAATGGAAGTAAAGTCGGTGTAATATCAATAACTGCAAATCAATTTAAAATAATACAATTGAAAATACTCTTGAACTAAGGGTCACAACTCTGTGCCGGATCGTAGTCTTTTTCTTGAAGGACTACATGGAGAGGATTGTTCTGTAGTGTGAGAGGCACAGTTAACAGAAGAGAGCTCAGGACTGTTGCTGTCGGCCGCATGCTTCATGTAGTGCTGAATCATACCCTTTTCAGGAAGGACTTGTCCACAAGTCACACATTCATGAAGCTCACCTTCCAACATATCCACTCCGCTGTCTTCATCCCCAATCTCCACTTCCATGCTGCTCGATTCCACATCTTCATTAACTTCTACCTCTACATCAAAACCAGATTCGTTTTGCCCCTGCGGACAATTTTCTGATTTGCCCTCCGTCACAGTCTCTGCACACATCCTGTCAGGTGACACAACTTCTCTGAATAATCTTTCATCTTTACTGACCTTTACTGAAGTAATTTCTGAAGAACAAGAGACTAGATCATGAGAGCTGGTTTGCGAAGAATCCAGCGTTTGCTTCTCCGGTTTTCTCTTTAAACCTTCTACTCCTGCCATTACAGACGAGGAGTCAAGTTCCTTCAAATCTGAAGAGCTTTTCTTGATGTTGTCACCACCATCCTTCTTCTCATCGAACTTTATTAGACATAATGGTGTCATTGGGCAGGTGGGATTAAGAGACACATTTTCTGATGAACTCCCTGGAACTTGGTTTTCATCAGCCAGTGCATTAGGCTTCAAATCTGATAGAGTTTGCTGCTTATTCTCCACTTCTACTTGAGCAGAAATGTTCGTTCCCTGATTTGCTACTGCCCCACCTGCAGCCTGTTCCTCTGCCTTTGCATTTTCTCTAGCAAACACTTGAACAGAACACTGGTCTTCTAAAACGGTCCACCTCTTCTGAGAGATACTGTCATGACACTGCACAGGAATGAGTATGTTTGAAGGAATGTTGGTTCTGCTGGGCTCTACAGTGTCTTTCTCTACCTCTTTACTAATGACAGTGCCAGACGGGACCACCGGCATGGAAACAACATGTGGAGCAGATGTTTCTACGACCAGAGAGGATGGTAAAACGTTTTGGGAGCTCTTGGTAGGAACTGAGGTAGTTGAGAACTGTGTAGAGGAAACTGGCAGAAGCATGACTAAAGGCATACCTGGAGGAGGCTCTTTATCTAAAGTGAACTTCCACCTACCATCAGCAGCCTTATTCTTGTCCCCGAATGGAACCATGTGGACTTCCTTCAAGCTTCTGTGGAATGTGGCAGGTGCTGAGGCCTGAGCAACGGTTTGGATGATTATGTTAGGAGTAATTTGTTTTATTATTTGTGGAGATGGAGTTGCTTTTGGTTTGGGTTTCTTCACAGCAGCCTGAAAATAGAATTACACGTTTAACTTAAAAAGACATGTTTTTATTTTCAACATTTATATAAGTTCTATAAGCAGTGGGTATATATATATTCATTCAGAGAATAGTGCTGGAAAGTATGTGGCAAGGAAATTTTAGATTTTCTTACGTAAAAATAATAAAAATAACAATTTTTATTGCCAGTGTAATTGTTAACAATCACATAGCTTTAGACCAACCTTTACCTAACTCTGTTATTTTAATTATTTAGTTACATTTTTTATTGATAATTCAACCAAAAATTAACATTTACACAAGTTTGCCCCAAACTGGTTTCTGGTCCCCATCAACTTACATAGTCTATATAAAGTCAATATCTCTTCTTGTGTTTAAAATTTTTCAACTTCAAAAAGTTTTTACCTAATATGTACATTTTATTTGAGGTTTATTTCAATCAGCAATGTAGTTTTACTATTGTCAAATTCAAATCAATGTGAATGTTCCATTTTAGTTTATAAATATGTTTTACAAATTTAGTGAAACAGGACATTTAGTATTCTTAGAATGAAGGAGAGAGAGAGCGAGAGAGAGAGAGAGCAAGAGCGAGAGCGAGAGAGCTTACCACTGGAGGTGTCACCACTCCACATGTCTTCAGGTGGCTGTCATAACCCTGTTGATGTGGGAAGCCCAGGCCACAGTCCTGGCAGAGACACGGCCGCTGTCCCGCATGCCCTCCCATGTGTGACATAAGCATGAGTGACGAGCGGAAACCCATCCCACATTCAGCACATTTTAGGACCCTCTGGTGAGTGCTTCCGTGCTTCTTTAATTCCTCAATGCTTGCAAAGACTTGGCCACACTCCATGCAGCGGATCTCGTCTGTCTTGGTCGGCAAAGCTCCCTGATGACCCCAGCATCCCGTGTCCTTCTTATGCTTATCAAAGTCCTCCTGACTCTGAAAGAAAACCAAACACGCCATGCACTGGATGCTCTCTGGCTTACACTCGTGGTTGTGGTAAAGAGAGGGCAAACGGAAATGACGTTTGCACTTTAGACACGTATACGGTAAGACGCCCAAGTGAGAGAAACTGTGGCGTAACAAAGAAACCTTGCTGGGGAAAGTCAGCTCACAGTCTGAGCAGGAGAAGATGCCTCTGCTGTGCAATTCCAGGTGGCGGAGCAGCGAGTTGCGAAGGCGAAAACTAGCGCCACATTTGAGGCACAAATGTCGCTTCGCCTGTTGTCTGTGTGCTTCGACGTGGCCCTTGCACATATCTAGATCAGTAAAAATCTGCTTGCAGAAATCACACTGATAGAACTCTTTCTCAAAATGGTTGGTGTCCAAGTGCTGCTTGAGCTGCTCCTCGGTCTCAAATATGGTTGAGCAAACACGACAGTGGATGGAGGCCTTCTGGGAGTGGGAGCGAAGGTGCGTACGGTAATTGACTAATTGGCAGAACTGCTTGCCGCATTCATCACAGCGGTAGGGGCGAACACCCGTATGCATGTTTAAATGTTCTCGGAGTAAGAAGAGAGAGGAGAAAGTGAGATCACACACATGGCAGCGATTCTCTTCATTCTCTCCAGATCCATTAGTCTCTGAAATTGAAGAACAACGCGTGTCAGAAGCTGCTGTAACAGGAAATTATGTCTTGCCAGGCTGTTGGAATAATCATTCAGAAATGTTTTGCATTATATACCATCACTTTCCAGCAAAAAACGTTTTTATGAAGTTACAGTATAGCTATCAAGGAGTTACATCTTTCCTGAATAATTAAAAAAATAGTTAATTGTACTTGAAAAATAATATATTAAGAAAAATATTTTTCTTTCACATTTCTGCAATTAAGCATTTTTTTTTTACTTAAATGAAAAACTAAATTAATTGATTATTCTCTTTAAATTGTAATAGCGATTATTACTTATTATTATCACAATTGTTTGATGCAACTGTATGCAGTATTTTTATATGAAAATAAGCTGAAAACACTAATTTAATTTTTATTTGTGCTTTTCTATAGTATTAATTATCAAATGTTATACTAAAACTAAAATTAAAATAATGTAAAAACAAAGTGACAGGCGATGCTGTGCCTGGTAGAAGAAAAAAAAGCATGCAGAATAACGTAAGTGGACTTTGAACGATTAATTGCAGCTTTGAACGATTGCATAATTAAGTTTTTAGATTTACTAAATATTATATTTAATTGTTTTTGTTTAGAACAAAAGCTTGTAAGTGCTAAAGTACATGTAAGTGCTAAAAATACATTTTAATTTGCAATTTTTTTGTGTATTTAAAGATTAATTACACAATGCCAATGATATTTAAAGAAAAATAAGCATAAACAATAAATAAATGGTTAATAATAAAAAAGTTTCAATAAAAAAACTTGTTCAGCAGAACAAATTCTTTTCCATATATAATGTAAATAACAATCTACAAGATGAAAAAAAAAAAAAATATACCTTGCTTGGAAAATGATACAGTACCTGACCACGAAATATCATCATCTTCCTCCTTATCCATGTCCTCACCATCATCATCATCATCTTCCTCCTTATCCATGTCCTCACCATCATCATCTTCCTCCTTATCCATATCCTCCACATCATCATCTTCCTCCTCTTCTTCTACCTCCACCTCCTCAACATCATCATCATCATCAGTCAAAACAAATTCTGCATCCTCATCTGTCTGTTCTTCACCAGACACAGCATCAGCTATTGTGAGGCCGGAGGCTTCCTGGTTCACTTCTGAACATTTCTGTTCCTTGTCACTTTTCATTCCCTCTTCTCCATTTTGCTCTTCGTCATCGTCGTCGTCGTCATCATCATCATCATCTCTCTGTTCTTTCCTTTCTCTTCTTCTTCCTCTATTCCATGAATTGCTAAGAACTTTATCCTTCTTCTCTGAGGAACTGATTTTGGAACTGCTTTGAGCTGTTCCTCCGCTACTTGAAGAGTTATTTTTGAAGGGAGTGTAATATTGATGATCATTTAGAAAGCTTTTGTCAGCCGATGAGCTCGCAACGACACAGGCATCTTCATTATAGTCTGTGGACGTTTCAGTCTCTGGTGCTGGCTTTTCAGTGCCATTCTGGGTTGGCAAGAAGTCCTCTTTAACGCTCTGCGGCTCACACACGGGGAAATTCCAGTTTGAAAAGCCCAACTCCGTCAGCTGGATATCCAGGGTAAACTCTGACATGGTGCCTTGAAGAGAAATAAAAAAAAATTATCTGTGCAAGTGTGATCAGTTTTGTTGACAAGACATTAACAGTGTAGGTTGTAATTTTTCTTCATTAATAAAGAGCCACATATGTAAGTAAAGCATGTGTGTGTTTCTATATAATTTGTTTAAAATCATTTTATTTAAATAATTTACATATATACAATTTTACATTTAGATTACATATTTGAGATTACTAATGTAGCATTACAGTGTTTACATCTTAGATAAACTGCATGGTTTAAAGACACAGTACATTTGTGATCATTTTCAATCTGTTAATTCAATCGCCACAGTGAATACAGAAGCAAGCCTACTTCATTCATATTACCTAGAAGTCTTCGGTGAGCATTTGAAAATTCCTTCTGCTCAGCAATGCAACTATTAGTCTATGATCATGTCCGGTTTATTAACTGCTCTATGAGAGTCTATTATGACAAACCACGACTGTATACTGCGTGATGGAAACTGCCGTCAGGGTTAAAACTGTTTTGTCATGACTGACTATAGAGATCGCTAAGACATGTGACCAACTGAGTGGCAACGTCATCAGAACGCAAAGAAATATGGGTATGTTTGGCCCGTTTAAATGGGCTGGCATAGCAGGCTAGTGTTCTGTCATGAAAATAATGAAAAATTAGTGTGAAAAACAGAATATAATCCTACAAAACGCAGCGGCTAAAGAAAACATTGTCGGACCATACCGCCTAAAACTAAATCCTAATTTAAAGATGAGAAAATAAAGAGAATCAAAGGACTGGATCCTTACGAGCAGAGCGACTGGTCAAGGGACGTCAAACTGTTGCCCAACTTCCAGCACCCATATATATATATATATATATATATATATATATATATATATATATACACATACATTATATTAAGTGTTATATGCGTGTGCATACACACACAAAGTTATCAGTGACTTCAAGTCGCTGCAGCAGGCCACGGTCTTTTTTACAGATGGATCGGTCCAGGGCCTGGAGATTGTAAAAGCGGGGCAGAAAACTGTCGTCCATTCAAAGGTATGCTAATGTTTTAAGCACCACGCTCGCTCTCTCATCTATCTGCATGCAGTCAGAATTCAACAAACCAGCGTGTGTGAGTGTGTATACACTTTACTGTATATTGACATAGAAAACAGCTGTTTTAAATTGGAATAATATTTATACAATATTACAGTTTTGTTTGTATTTTTAATCAAATAAATGCAGCCTTGGTGAGCAGAAGATACTTCTTTTAAAACATTAAAAATCTTACTCACCCCAAACTTTTGAACGGTAGTGTATACTGTATTCTTTTACTATTTACCTGGGTATAAAGGTGCTCCATTATCCAACTCAGCCTCAGGACCAGTGTAGTTAGTGCCTAGCGATGGGTGTTCCTGTTGTTGTGGTGACCTCATCGCTATTCTCCTATACCGCTTTAACCGGTCTGTGTTCTTAGCTGTGACCTCATTATGGCCGAGGTACAGAGAAGGGGCCCAGTCAGGATCAGACTCCAACATTTCATAGGCAGGTCTGCCTGCAAACACAGTCACCAAATAAATTGCTATTTAGCCTAAATGTACAACATTTAAAACTGAGCTCATTTTCTGGCTATTTAATGCTAGTTAACAATTAATATTGCCTAACGTCAAATCTAATGGTCTGGTTAAGTCAAACAAAACCTCTATTTTAAAGAAACAAAAACATGGCAAAACAATACATTTGAATTAATCGATAAAACCAGAAAAATTACCCAGCCCCAGTTTGGGTTCGTTTGTATATTTGCCCACAACATAACATTTACAGAGAGTAATTGTAACTTGCCTTTGTGAAAATGCTTTGAACAAACCATCATGTGTGGTGGAGTGTTATCGAAGGTAATCTTGGGCCTATTTACTGCTTCTATCCATGCCATTCGTCGCCTTTTTGTCACCTCTGAAACACGGCTTGTAGTTTTATTTTTCCACGCAGGAAAACGATAAAAGGATACTCCGTTCTTAAGCTTTATGCCAGTCCTATCGTGAGAACGACTATTGCAGTTTATAACACAGCAGGTAGACGGCATCTTGAACACTGCGTTCTTCCCTCCATGCAAAGCAGTCTGGCGCGTTATGAATGTTTGTGCCGCTGATTCCCAAAATGCTTTGCGTTCACCAGTGGGAAAACGTCATGATGACGACACATTAGCAAGCTAACAAAGCTCAACTCAAGTTGCATGAGCATACAGAAGCAGCTATGGCGATAAGGTGAGCCACTGTCCACCCGATACTTCCGGTATAAAATACTTGACTAGAATGAAGAGGGTGCCATCAGCAGGACCGGGGCGGTACTGCGGTCGACCACCAAATTGTTAGTTTTTGCTGTCAGCAGAGGGATCCAGCGTTTCCCTCCTTCAGGAGGTACTGAAACGGCGTTCCTGTAGCCATGCAGCCGCCGTGCTTTTGAAGGTGCCTTAGCCCATCTTATGCCTGTATTAAGATGTTTGTATGTAACGTTATCCGTGTGTTAATCTATAACAGAACACGACGAGTAATACAAATGTGTGTGTGTGTGTATGCATGTGAGAGACACATATATCAACAGTCGAACTTATGCTGCAAAACTTTAGCTAACCAGAAAAATATCAATATATACTTACCATCCGATTGCGTGTCACTTTTGTTTCTGTCGAGTTTACGTCTCTTTTGCTGGGGAGGTCGATCGTATCCCAACCAAAGTTCCGGAAAAGGGTTTTTCTCTGTGGGCTTTTTATCAATGAAGTGATAAGAACAAACAAACAGTCTTTTGGGCGGATTCTTCAACTTCAAAGCCGCGAGCCACTTCCGAGATTCAACATCTGTTTTTGGTTTCTCATACAACGCATACGGGGGAGCACATCCACATTGGCGCCTTGTAGATGGTTGATGGTCGAAACATTCTCCTTCCGACCAAACATTCAGCAGTCGCCACGAGTTGTTGCAACCGCGAACAGCACAATATGTCCCGGAGCCGTGTCGGCGTGTAACACCATCCATAGTTTACTTTTTCTGCACGCTAACCAAAAACAGTAAAAGACGCTAACTCGCTAACCGGAAGTTCTTGGCAGACACAACTGGAAGTCTTCTTCTTCTTCTTTCGTTTTTTGGCGCATTGCATTCTCAGTGCATACCGCCACCTACCTTTGCTGTTATGCAGTCATGATTTCTTATGATCAGTTTTTCCTTTTTCTTTTTTCATTCTCACTTGCCTCTCCCTCACATATTAATCCTTATATATATAATTATTTGATGCTCCATCTCCAACCGGAAGTCGTTGGCAGAGTGAAAGGATAATGGCGGCCCGCCTATTTCACTCAGGAAACTTGTCTATGACAAAGCTCAAATCAAGTTGCATGAGCATACAGAAGCAGCAATAAGGTGAGCCACTGTCCATCCGATACTATAGAATTCTTAAAAAGCCCCGACAGCATCTGGAACGCTTTTCCATCATATCTGTTCAATACTCTTGGTGGCATACATTTTCTACTGAAATGTAATTTTTCTATTGATAAAATTCCCTTGAAATTAGCTGACTTCCACAAACAAGCCCTTCTATCTTGGATATTGATATATAAATACAATTTTAGTCCACATAGATACTTTATTTGGAATAATAAAGAAATTATTTATAAAAAGAAGTCTCTGTTTTGTCAGCCATGGTTTGATAGAGGAATTCTGTTGGTAGGACAGTTATTGAACAAAGATGGTTTGCTCATGTCATATTAAGAATTTTTTCAGAACTTTAACTTCCCATTGACACCAAAAGAATACACAGTTGTATTTGATGCAATCCCTAAGGTTCACTTCAAATTCTAAAACGCACATCACTTACAGATATTAGTGCTGAATTTAATAGAATTTTTATTGGAGATACAGACATTACAAAGAAAGCATACACAAATAAATATATTAGAAATCAAATTTCATGCTCCGTTCCACCTGCTGCAAAGTTTTTTTGGTATTCAACCATGGGTTGAGTATTTTCGAAGAGGCAACAGTCTGTTAGATGCTAGGCAGCAATTTCAGATCCACTTCAGGGTTTGCAACAACATTAGGTAACCTACGTAGCTTTAAGAGACAACAACATAAATATTTTTTTTTAGAGAACTTACCCGAGTGAAAATGCAGAGAACAGACTTTCATCGACGTGGGGTTGAGATCGAAAGTTAGGTCCTTTCTTCCTATAGAGCATCACAGTCCCGCCCACAGCCCGAGAGGGCTCTGGTGCCGGAAGTAAATTTCCCATTCATTTTTCCCATTGACTTTCGGAAAAATCTGTATCTAAAGAGTTTTAGAGCATGTGTGAGGATAACCAGCTACGGCTGAACTCATAAGCATATAACATATCATTTCGAGTGAAAAAATTAAGAGAAAATCCAAAAAAAGTATTTTATATAGTGAATGTAGTGAATTTACAATCGTGTAAATAAATCGTGTTTTATATAGGTATTGTGTATTGATTTTTATATTTATCATCGTGTATTTTATATATTGTGTGTGTGTGTGTGAAAGTGGTTAACAATAACGTCAGGAACATGGTGCAGTGCTTTGTACCTGACTGCAATCACCACTCAGTCGTCAACACATGTCGTTGCCATTACACAAATGTTCAGTAAATGCACAAAAAGGTATGCCGAGACTAAATTTTGTTTTGACAGTGGCATTATAAAATGCTTGTTATGACTCATACCATATGAAGGCTACAGTAGCCTAGCTAAGTTACCAACCTCCCTGCAAAACTCTCATGGCAGCCAAGGAGATCATGATTGCACTGATAAGTCTACCGTGCAAAAACGTAACACAGGTTTTTATTTTTTTATTAATGATCTTCAGTCTTCACGGACCTTCGCGGGGTTTAACCAGACGGTTACACGAGCTCCACCCAGGCGGCAAGGAACTCGACCGGAAGTTGAAGTCGGGTGGGGGCTGCCATCTTTTAGCAGAACGATGAGGCGTTTAAAGACTCCGTTTGTCCATTATTTATTTCTAAAGATACACGACAATGTATAAAGGGCTCCATTACCTTCTATGTTACATTATGGACCCGTACAAACAGTTTTTGGAGGAGGAAAAGCTCGCAGGCAATTAACTTAATACGGCGTACTGGCGTTACATTTTAAAATACTATACAAAATAATTAATCAGAATACTTACTCCTGCTCACTCAAGCCAAAGAACTCCCCGCTCAAGCTCGCCGTCTCTGCAAGATTAACGATGGCAGTTTGCACGCACAGCCACTTAGAAGATTTACATCTGTCAGACAGGTTGCTGACGTCGTCAAGCTTCGTTTGAGTCTGCGCGACAGAAACGGAAGTGCTAAAAAACGCTAAAAATGGGCTTCATTTGTCTCAATTGAGTTCCAATGGGGTCGCTGTGTCCATTTCTTTTACTGTCTATCGCTCCACCTACTGTCTATGGCTCCACCAATCAGATGCAACACTGTGGGATTGTGGGATTGATCAGGATTGTGGGTAATGAAGTACTTAGCCAAGATGTCGCGAATAAAAGGCATTTATATCAAAACAAGGTTAGTGCCCCATGATCCTTTTACGTTTATGTGAACATATACCATCACTTAGTACAGCCGTACTGGTTTTAAGTCTACCATGTATGGTTACGTTTTTATGGCTTATACCCCAAATGTCAATGCAGAAATTGCACTGAATTTTTACTTCCGGCACCAGCTGTGGGCGGGACTGTGATAGATACAGACGGTTGGTCTGGGAACGCCCAGTCACGTGATGTTAATTTAGCCTGTGGGGGAAAACATTGCCTTGGCGACAATTGAAATAAACGGGACAATCACGCCGAAGAGTTGCTGTGTCGTTTTATGTACCTCGAATAAACTAACAAATTATGAATTTAAGTTCTACAACCTTACTAATAAACATACAGAGCCGGAAAGGATTACAAAATGGCTACAAGCAATAAATTGTGAGGATGATCAAGAGAAGTTGTGGAATCCCAAGACTAAGCATGTGTGTGTGCAGTCGGCATTTCATCACAGGCATGCTATATTAACATCGTGTTCATTATTAAAGTTATCAAAACTGTGTAAGGTTGTTTCAGAAAGTGGAATGCATATATAATTAGCATTATCATTCTACCTTAAGCAAAACGATGTAACGTTAGCCTAGTGTCGAACATAAACCCACTTAAAAAAGCATGTGGACACGTAACAACTTAGTTTTGTGTCAGAACTTTTACACTTTCATTCATAAATTCACCCCGTCTGTGCTTGCGAAACGATTGAATCGCGGAATCCAGTCAAAAATAGAGCTTGTTGTATAAAGCAGAACGTCACGGGATTTGGCTATTTTTGAATGAATACAGCTATATTAGGGCTGTAAAATGAATCAAATATCGATATGGACTAGTGTATATGAATATTAAAGTTAAAAGAGACTACAATTGTACTACATGTCTCTGGGAATGAGTGCTCAATATGTGCATTTTGTCCCTTTCACACTCCACGTCGGACCGGCAATATTCCCGTAACATTGCCTGGTCGCCTAATGTGGGAAAGCAACCACGTCCCGGAATTGATTACCGAATTGAACCTGGGTCGGGGACCTAGTAACATTGCGGTAATCGATCCGGAACGAGCGCTGTGTGAACAAAAGCCAGATCTAATTCCGTATCGAAGTGATGACGCGCGTTATCGCGTGACTCTTTTACCGGCTGTTTTGAAGGAAGATCAACATTCGCGACGAAAACATATGTGCAAACTGTAATGAAGCAGAGATCAGTTAGTTCCTCACTTTCCGCGCTGACGCCGAGATCGTTTGCTTGCTTCAGTTAAAGTATAACGTGCCAAGCGTTGTCGAATCATACATTACACGTCACGCGCTGATGTCACGTGTCGTTACGGGATCTTCAAGGGCTGTGTGTGAAAGCACGCACATATACCGGGTCATCACTGGCAGTGTGAAAGTGCCAAATCTAGCGACCAGGGAACAATTACAGGAACACTTTACCCCTGTATTTGCCGGAATGGCAGTGTGAAAGGGGCTTCAGATACACAAGATGCTCGCAGTGTTTTCCCCCAGCTATGACTAGATGCCGACTGTATCTATGCTCTGTTGCAGCCAACCAAGCAATCCGGCGTCTCCTCGTCAGGTCAGAGATTTGCTCTCCCTGGTGCTGTATCCATTTCGGTAACCTAAAATACTGTATTCCATTGTTCCTATGCTTCTATAGTGTGAGGTACTGGAGCAGTTTTTAACGCAGCAGTGACTTCCAGGCATGGTAAAAAAAAAAAGTGCGGAATTGCGAGAACCTCCTGTACTACCGAGTTAACAACACACGTAAACAGTCACGTTTTGCCGCCAGGTGTCCTGCCAACATGGCGGAGAGGGAGGATCCCGTGGTATCGACAAGGGGCAAGGAACTCGACCGGAAGTTGAAGTCGGGTGGGGGCTGCGATCTTTTAGCAGAACTTCGGTTGCGTTAGCATTCCCATTGACTCCCATTCATTTTGGCGTCACTTTGACAGCGAATAACTTTACATCTGAGGCGTTTAAAGACTCTGTTTGTCCATTATTTATTTCTAAAGATACACGAAAATGTGAAAAGGGCTCCATTACCTTCTATGTTACATTATGGCCCCGTATAAACAGTTTTTGTAAAAAATAGGCTAACGATTGCGTCATTACCACTCGGCTCTCTGTCGCATTACCGTACAGACAGGAGGAGAAGCTCGCAGGCAATTAACTTAATACGGCGTACTGGCGTTACATTTTAAAATACTATACAAAATAATTAATCAGAATACTTACTCCTGCTCACTCAAGCCAAAGAACTCCCCGCTCAAGCTCGCCGTCTCTGCAAGATTAACGATGGCAGTTTGCACGCACAGCCACTTAGAAGATTTACATCTGTCAGACAGGTTGCTGACGTCGTCAAGCTTCGTTTGAGTCTGCGCGTCAGAAACGGAAGTGCTAAAAAACGCTAAAAATGGGCTTCATTTGTCTCAATTGAGTTCCAATGGGGTCGCTGTGTCCATTTCTTTTACTGTCTATGGGTATCGAGGGGAGGGTGCTTTGTACTATGACGACAACTCCTCACTCTCAGTTTGAAATTAATTGTATTACTTTTTAGTGTTAAAGCTTTTAAAATTTAATATTAAAAAATATCTGCATTATTTCACTGCATTATCTGCACAATATGCTAAACATAAATACAAAGTGCAAGGGTTGCACTTAGCAATGCGTTGAATAAAGTGACTAAGCTACCGCTCAGTTTAACCCTCAAACTGTATTCACTTTATAGCCCTTAATCCTGTAATTGTGGACAAATGTGGGCACAGAGGACTCAGGTGTGATCCTATTTTTTATTTATTATAAATGTTATATCACTGTCTTCGATAAAGTTTTGTCTATCCATTTATGGTGCTTTTTTTATTATTATTTTTTTTTTTTTTGAATTTATTTACCTCAAAAAGTACCATATGTTCTATGTAAATTATGCTTATTTTTATGTTTTATTTTTTAATTTTTTTAACTACATTAAAATATCATTTCAGTAAGTTCTTAGAGCTAAAACCTAAAGATGAAGTGACTTTGCTGTCACCTGGTGTCTCGTTTTGGTATTAAATTAACAAAAAACAATAATATCAATAGCCACTAGATGGCTATAGTACTTAATGGCTGCATATATAGGCTGAACTCTGTGTCGACATAATCTGGGTCAAACTCAGTCTGACTGTCCGTTTCAGATCCTTGATCCTCTGCTGACTCCAAACCACAGTTTGCCTGGTCTCCTTCCTCCCCACTGGATTCCAGGAGAATATCCAGGGTTTCTGCTGCACTAAACCTCCTTCTCATTGTGCTGCTTGCAGTGAACTGAGAAAATAACTGCCATTGCAGGTTTAGGTAGCATATGCTACATAAACGTTTTGTTTGGAAGTAACAACAAACCTTGCAGTAGCAGTTTGATCTGACTCTGAAGGTGTCAGGTGGTTGATTGGATCATACCAAAAAACATGGTCAGACATTAGCCCAGCTCTGTCATAGGCTCATTGAATGCATTGTGTGTGTGTGTCTGTGTGAGTTTTTGCCATGATGAGAATGTTGTACAGGATCAGCCCTTCATTTGTGTGTATGTTAGATATGCATTGTATTGGATCTATTAATTTATTTTTACAAAAAAAAAAAAAAAAAAAAAGAAGAATGCTCTAAATTACAGTTTTTCCCATTCATTTCTATGGGTGCCCATTTTTGACCCAAATACAAGATTAAGGAGTTTTTTTTTTTTTCACCCACTTAACATTGTAGAATTGAGTCAAAAAAATGTGTGTGTGTTCAGGAGGCAAACTTAAGAAAAATAACCAAGTCTTGTACCGCTCAGATCAAGGGAAGTATTTTTTTTTTAAATAAATCAAAATTATTTTGCCCACATTTGTCCAGAATACGGTTTTAGGGTTAAGGTGTTCAAATATAAATAACATCATCTGAAATAAAAATGTCTGCTGCAGGTTTAGACATGCTTACATCTCTATGATTTTAGATGTGGGATTCCTTTCTCACAGTCCTTGTTCTTTCAGTATAATGTATCATTAATCATCTTTCTTATTCTTCCAATGTTAATGTATTGGTTTTGCTCACAGGAAGATGATGCCAGCCTTTCTGGTGTCATGAAAAAATCTTTTCCCGCCTGTCCAGAAATCATGTTCTAGTTAATCAAACAAGCTTTCCTCAACTTATTTCAACTTTAGCTGTGCATTATGTATGCTGAGCTTTCTAAACAAAGACTAATTGGAAAGTTAATGAAAAGGAAGTTTTTTTTTTTTACATGCCCTTATTTGTATAGTCGTATTTGATATTTAATCTGTATTTTTACATCTTATATTGTACTGTTAGTGTTATCTGTATGCACCAAGGGCATGAGAGTAATGCAATTTAAATTCTCTGAATGTATGTGCTGTACATGTGGAAGAATTGACAATAAAGCAAACTTTGAAAAGGAAAAGCGGAGTCCGACTATTGCACTTAGCTGTATCCATATCCACCAATGTCCATGAACAATTTAGAGATATATTGTTGTGAAACAGATGTTCAATTTGATCTCTGTTCCCATTGCTATTATGTAAATATATTTTATAGGATTTTTTCAATAAATGCTTCACAATTCGGCAGATATGTAATGTTATCATAACCCCCAAAGTAATGTATAGCAAAAAGGAAGAAACTTTAATCTGTGATATTCATAGTTAGAGGAGTTAGACTTGATTGTAGTCCTAAATTTAAAAACTTCAACCATTTTTAAGTACCTCCTCTCCAATCTCATAAATTCATCATAATGGAAATTCTTTATGGATACACCATAAATTATAATATCAACACAAAAAAATAAATTAATCAGAAAACATTTAAAACATTTTCAATTAATTATTCAGACATTTACTTCAATCAGAGAACAGCCTTAGCTGTGTGTAACATTTAAGTTCAAGTCAAATGTCAAGTCATACCGGTAAAAAATGGAAACATTGGAAATCAAATTTAGTCCGATCTCAGAAGAAAACAATCATTTAGTAAATCTTTCCACTCACCATTGTTCACACTTTTAAAAATAATGTAAAAACAACAACACATTCGATTCATAGAAAAAGAGTAAAATTTTCAAAAAAAAAAAAAAAAACAACAACAATGTGAAGCCTTAGGCATAGACAATATAATTAGGCTTTTCTGTGGGTTTTTCTGGATGGTATTAATTACAACATGGTTACCCTACAAATGAGAATTCAGTCATGGTATGAATCCTGTTACTTTCCATTCCAAAGCTATGTACAGAGATGTCAAGATACAATGAGGCACCCAAACATGGCTAACACTGGTTAACCTTGAACTCACTACCCTTCAGGTTTCCAGTTTTCAAATAAAATGTTCACATAGTGTTGATCTCGAAGGTCACAAAGCTGAAGGATCCCCTACTATGTTACAACTTAAAATCTAAAGTGAACCCTGTCCCCACCTACATTTCTATACACAAAACCTTAAAAAATTGAATTCATCTCCTGCTGACATACACCCTTAAAATTCTCCCAAACTGAATTATCTCTTTCCAACTGGCTTCTCTTCTTTTCCATGGCTCTGTTGATGAGCCTTCAGGTTACTTTCTCTGCCAAAGCTCTTCCCGCATGTGGGGCAAGTGTGCCGGCCGGCACTATGCACCCTTGCCATGTGGACCTCCAGCTGCTCGGGTCGGTTAAAACTCTCCTCACATTCTCCACAAGCGTGAGGCTTGCGCTGCGTGTGCTTCTCTTTCTTATGTGCTCGGAGCTGCGTCAGGCTGGGGAAAGTGAGGTCACATTCAGTGCAAGGGATCTGCAGAGCTGGCTGAGGAACAGGTTTCTTGTCATCATTTTCTGCTTTATTATCTTCTGCCTTGGGCTCCTGGGTAGATTTGGCTGGGCGTCCTCGTCTTCCTGCTGTCTTCACTTCAGCTGTGGTTGGTTTTGCAGAAGTGTTTTCTGAATGGTTGGTTTCCTCGGGCCCCTCTGCTTCTTCCTCCTTCTTCTTCTGCTTTGCTTTCTTTTCACCAGATGCTCCGGCCTCATTTTTAGATGGTCTCCCTCGGCGTTTGACAGCGGCACTACCGTTGCAGTGCTGGTCACCTGCGTGGTTCTCCTGATGCTGCAGGAGCTCTGCCTCTTCTTCAAAACCCCTGCCACATTTACCACATCGGTAGGTCTTAGTGGAATCCTCTGCCTCCTCACCGTCCATGGGCACGGGGTGCTGGGTCAAACGATGGTTACGCAAAAGTCCAGAGCTTCGAAACATCTCGTTGCACTCTTTGCACACGAACTGACGTTCAGGACACACTTGCCGCCGATGTGTTGTTAACTTGTGGAAAGAAAGCGGTGCATGTTGAAATATTAAACATAGGCTTACATTTACAATCAAGGCACGTGAAAATCAACAGTACATGGCCATTCTCTCATACAATACAATAACAATGCCAATGGCATAACATTTTTAGCATCTGTATATTGTCTATTTTTTGGTAATCAAGTATTTAAGATTCTTAATACTCAATAAAAATGAGATTTTTTCTAATCAAGCATTTTCTGTTTAAATTCATTTAAAACTCCTCTCACCTCTGAGAATGTGCGGAAGCATTCTTGGCAATGCGTACATTTGAAGGGCTTGTCCTCCTTGTTGTGGGTCGACTGATGTTGGGTCAGTTCCTCAGAGGAGGGGAAGGTTCGATCGCACACATAGCATGTGAACAAAGTATCGCACTGTTGATGCAAAGACAACAGGCTTGTGAATAAACATTGAAGCAAACCAAACCAAACCAAAAAGATTTCTTGTTTGAATTTATCACTCCTTTATTGCTAAAGTCCCTGCTCTGTATTTTACAAGCTAATTTTTGTTATTGAATAGATATATTCAATAAAAAAAATATAGATAGGTAAGGGTATAGGGTATAGAGTCCCCATAAACCACATACGCAAGAAAGTATTTGTAAATTTGATATATATTATCGTGTATATATATTTATTGGTGCATTCGTTATAATAACTATATGGTGGCACAAGTCATGATATGCCAGTTCTAACAATTTACTGTTGCATCTATTATGTTAGAAATAAAAGGTAAGTACAGTGCAAATAGGTCCTTCCTCAGGAAAAAGAAAGCATCACTTCCACCTGGTGGCAAATTCACAGCTTTCAGTTTGCCAAGTGTGTTGAATAAAGCTGACACCACAATATAACTTATAGAAGTAATTTACAATCATTTAAAAACATTAAGCGAGCATTCAAAAGTCATTTTTGAAAAAACAATCAGGTATTTGGTACACAAGTATAAAAAAAAATAAAAACTGATTTTGTAGCAAAAAATGTTGGCAGAATATAAATGATAAAGTTCAACAAAATAAGAAAATAAACACGAAACAAATGTAATTAAGTGCAAAAGAGTGAAGCCAGGGATGTTTATGAGAGTCAGTGAGAACAGGAATTACATTAAATGTAATTACATTCAGCCTTTCTATTTTATTAGACACTTGATTTGGGTCAATGGAGATTTCACCTACAAAAAACCTGCTCATCTCTACGGACATCTGCACACTTCTGTGAAAGTCGGTGGCATTAGAAGAATGCTTTAAAAACCAGACACAAACGCAACACATCCTCTCTCAATTATGAGAACTGATACTAGCCAAACTAAACTCCGAAACCATTCTCGAGTTTGACACAGAAGTTGAATATTTACTTGAGTATAATATTTAGTATATTCATTTTGTTTTGATCAAGTAGATTTATTAATTTCAGATGTTTTAATCCAAAGATAATTACAAATGAGGAATACAAAAAGCAGAAGTTAAACTCTTAAGGAGACAATAACATGAGAAACACCAGCAAACATCTTCTAGAATGGTGCTAGTATCTAGACATAATATTACCTAGAAGTATGACCATATCTAATCATATCAAATGGTGAATGCTGTAAGTGACTGAAATACTCAAATAACCAGGGATATGTGTTATGGCGCTACCAAAAGTAATGCTTTAGCTAACCTGTTGAAGCTGCTGTTTATACTCTTCCCGGTGACTCTTCTTCATATGCCTTTCCTTGGCTTTCGAGTTGCAGAAAGTAATAAAACATTGGAAACACTGCAGGCTTTCATGCTGGTCTAAATCAGAGAGAGGAGGACAAATTCAACACCAGTGTGGGAGATAATGCTAATTACAAGTTTATAATAAAATATAGGGTAACATCAAGATATGAAAAGGGACAACAGCAGACTTAAAAGGAAAAAAGAAAAGTTATGCTTTTAAGTAAACTTAAAAATGATTATATTTTTGCATCCCAGCTTTTTTAAATGCAAGGACTCCATTACCACAACACTATATAAAAAAGTGGCGCAACAGTAGTTTTATGCAACAGGTGACCATTAGAAACATAAATTTAAACCGAGGTCTATCCAAATCCATTCCAGCACTAAATCAGTAATTTAGTAATCAGTAATACTCACATGACTGAATGACAGGAGGTGGTGCATGTCCCTGAATGGAGGTGGTCTTCTCAGAGGGCAGTTCAGGAGGGGCAGCAGCAGCCTCTGCTCCGCCCAATACGATCTCCTCTATATTTAGTATGTTTGAATCCATTATGAGGGATTAAGTGTACGCCTGCTGTAAATAAGATTATAGTCAATTAATCTATGCAAGTTGTACAAATACAGTATAAATTGTGCACGTATCACAAATCCAGTCACCTATTTAAAAGGCGCCAGTCAAATAATTAATTAACGCGAGAATGCAACTGAACAGTTTCTACGAGTTTTTCCTTAAGTTTTGACACGGCTGAATAAGAAAAATCACCTGAGCCACAAAAACATACAATTTAGCTGACGTGCTTCAAGTAACACACATTTGTTTCACGGATTAATAACTTAAGATCACAGCAGCCTTAAATATTGGTTAGTACTATACAAATATGGTTTCATTTTAGAAAACAGAGTTAGGAGACCAAACGTTTCCAATCGCGCGTTTTAGAGCCGCCTACCGTTTGTTCACATTATCTAAGCTATGCTAAGCTAAAGCTACCGGCTAACGAGGCCTACAGGGGCCTTAAACTTCTGCAAACCAAAGCAATGCTATGTAACTAACTAGCTAATTTCTTAGTGTATTGAAATAAGTCCCACTACCAATGCACCGAAACCGCTGTAAAAAATAAACGCTTGAACGGAGCTACGCGTTTAGCTTTTGCTAAACTGCTATAACGTTAGCCAGCTGCCGAGTTCGAGTTTAAACTTGGTGCATTCTAACAACCAAGTTCGCTGCCCAAAAGCTCTTCAAACAAAGCCCAAACGAGGGAAGTGTTTATACTATTAAGATCATTCAATTTCATTCTTAAAAATAATTTAGCTAATGTCTTACCTGAAAGAGAATAACCTTTTTGTCCGGAGGGAAAAGGCAGAAACCAGAAATGTATATAAAAATAAAGGGGGCGCAAACGTGTAGTGACCCGCTGTTAAGGCTGAAAAAAAAAAACCTGCATCACGTGCCAACGCGTCTGCTGTACTTTCCATTGTGTTCATATGAAAGCAGAACAGGTATCTAGACGACCTGTTTGTCATGCAAAACAAGTTCATGGTTTGTAAAATGATTTAACATTGTTAATTGTTTAGCCCATATATAAAATAATTGCATTTGTACAGAAAATGACTATAATTGTATATGTTAGATAAAAAAATGCATAAAAGTGTTTATCACAAGACTGAGCTCATATTTTAAAATGTAAAAGCTTTTATTTCATACAAATAGATTGAAGATGCCTTTACAGTGCACAACAAGCAGGAAGTCAGGAATTGTTAAACGAAAACATCACTTGATGTCAAACAATGACCTTTTTCTTTTAGGAAGCAAACAATTCATGGGACATGTTCTAATGTTTGCTAGGTTTAAAAACCAATACAAGTTCAGTAGCAACATTAAAAAGGAGATATAACAATCACAATATAACATTCATTATACATCAAAGTGGGCTTAACAGTTTATTTTACAGCAAAAACCTGGCTAGAATAGATGTGGGTGGCTCAGGGTTTGTTCTGAGTCATGATGAGCAATTACTTAATGTTTAACCATCTTATTAAAGCAAATGAGTTAAAATTTAAGTTAAAATGTGCACAGTCTGTACGTCTCATGAAGACCCCTGACTGTGAAATTTCAGGAAGCAGTTGTGGTTTCGAGAAATGCACAGGAACACACAGCATTTGAGACAACGCACACGTGATGTTCTCTCACAGCCTCCGAAACGGCACCTCCTGGCCTCCTCGCCCTCTGCCAGCTGCTCTGGCCAGTGCCCAAAGCCATCATACCTTGTATGCTCATCAGGCAAAGGGGTCTCAAGAACCTGAGAAGGTGTTGAGTTTGTATCTGGACCATGCAGTTTTGGAGCAGGAGGGCAGGGAGGTGATGAGTCTTGTGTGTCAACACCACTGGAGAGGATCAATGCTTTTGCCACCTCCAAACGAAATGCCATAAGTGATAACAGATCTGTACTATGACTGTAATCTTGCTTATATTGTATCCATGCATTTACTAAAACCAGATCGATCAAGTCCCAGAGCACAGACTGCGGCCAGGCGCTGACTGCTGAGTTTGTGCAGGGTGTACGATAAAGACTTCTCAAGTCGCGGTTGAGATTTGCTGCTTTAATCGCTCTCTCGAAGCCGCTGACAAGAGATGTTGAGCGAGGTTTTTCCTTTACCACTGCTGAAAGGATGAAGCCATGATGACACCTGAAAAGCTTGAGTTTTCCATCCGAGCTCACAAACTCGTCACCTATTTGCCCTCTTGCCCCACCGACCTTGCCAGCACTTTGCACACCAGCCTCTAAAAGATGCTCTAGCATAGAAGGTGTAGAAAGTTCTGGTTTGCAAAGAAACACCATCCCCTCATTTCTTTCCTTACCTCTAGACACCATTTTCTCAACTATATTTTCTCTATTGGAGTCATCTACACTCAAGCTGAAGTCTACAACCAACCCTCCACCATTAATGACAACTGTGTGAAGTAAAGAATGGGTTGGGTGTCTTTGAAAAGGAAGAGGGTACTGGTCTACCCCATAGTTTCCATCTCTCTTCAGTCCCCGACAACCGTCTTGAACTCTTCTCATCAATGACATTACTTTCCACAAAGGATCTGTCTTTAAGTTTGTGCAATTATGTGCCTCTTTGTTACTGTCATCTTCATTACTCTGTCCCTGCTGGTTTCTGTTCCTTTCTTCAGAACGCAGATCAGAAGCTCCACCAGGAACGGCCAGCTTCACTTTACGAGTGAGCTCAGAAAACCTTGAAGCCGACATGGCATCAGAGATCAGAGGTACTCGTGTGCAGTCTTCCCAGTAGAGCTTTGTGCTTGGAAACTTTGTGGTAGAAAAACAGACAAAGACAGATGGAGAGACATGTCTAACTTTTCTGAGAATTTTTTTTGAAAAAGTACAACAATAAGATGAAGACAATATCTTAAAATATTATACTGATTAAACTAAAAGCAATAAAATCTATATTTTTAACAATGTAACAATAATGACATAATGACTTTTTTTTTTACACTTTTTAAGCCTTGCAGTAATGTTTAACCCAGGAAACATTAATGAGCAATAAATAAATAACTGTAAATACTATAAAGTGGTGTAGGGGCAGGTTTTTTTAGGGTACTTGACAAATTCAAATAATAGTGCTAAAACATTCAAAACAAGAATATTTTAGAAACCTGCTTCATCTGTCAATTTAAAATCATTTTATATGACTAAAATATTAAGAACCATGGTTTGTCACCATCTTTTGGGAGTGACCTATTTTTCAAATGTTGTCGTGTACTAACCTTTAGAGTTCCCATTGCAATGTGGATTCCCACATACTGTGCAACCTCTTTTTCTGTAACTAGGTTTGGCAGTTTTGATATTTTCCTTGTGCAAACAGCAATTTCTTTCCACGTGTCCAAACTAAAATACTGATTAAAGTAGTTAATAGGCTTCCAGTTGAAGTGCCTCTCTGGTTCTGAGTGCCTTTTTAGGGAACCAGCCACATTTCTAAAAATAGAGAAAATAAATGGCTGTTAAAGACTGCTAAGTAATAGTAATTAGGCATTCCTAGTATTTTATGTTATGCCGACAATACTCACTTTTTCCCACTTGAATCACATCTCTCTCTGCCATTTTGATGTACTGTACTAATACTCTGTATTCCATGGTAACAGGACATCACAATAGTTTCAGCTTCTGGTTCAGAGTGAACATTATCGGCATCATCCGTGTCTGAATTCTCAGAAAGGAATTCTAAAAAGCCTTGTGTTCTCTGCTGTTCAGATGTATCATCACCTAAAAAACAATAAAACACATTCTGAAAGTAAGCTAAACACAGGACAGACCACACATTAATGCATTAAACTTCCCATTGTTTTATTTACCCTCTTCAGATGTTGTGTATAGATGCTGAACGTCCATTTGTACTGAACCCACCCTGACTTCATCCTCACATTCTTCAATTCCAGATGAAGCCCCTACAGGTGTTAAGAGTTGGGAAGTTATTGGTGGGACAGTTGAATGATGAAATACAAAAAACCACAAATGTATTCAACATTTGAATTAACAATGCAATGACTTCTCTCACCTGCAAGTTGCCCAGAATTCAAGCACAACCGATCAGCTTGAGGAGGCTCCACTAAATGCTCTTTCTCTTCCTCCTTTACAGGATAAAATATACATTGCTTGCTGTAGGACTGCAGGGGTACTACATGAGAGTCCGAAGATGTGCCATATCTGTTCTGGTCTGAAAGAGGTATAGAAAAATTAGCCAAAAATATTGAAAAAGACAACTGATTTTGTACACATTTTTAGGTTTTACAAGCTTTTGCAAATAAGCTGCTCCAACTATTGTCCTGATAGAACTATTAGAACAGAAACTAATATTTTTTCATTTAAATAATTTAGTTAAAACTGACCTTGACATGCAACACGATGATGGACGGGCTGAACTGCCTGAAACATCTCAGTTGTAGTCAAGTGGTCTTCAGCTTTGACAAAAAACATTTGTACTCCACGCATTGCACCACTCTTAGAAGAAATCAGACTGTGTAGAGCCAGATTTGAAGAACGTTCTTCTGTTTTCACGTCAGATGATGTGTTTGCCTTGAATGAGAACATTAGGTAACTCTGATACATAATACACATACTGTATACATTACTTGACACAATAAATACTCAAAACTCTCTAGAAGAGTTTAAAAGTCAATACTCAAATGTGACAATAACATCTCAAATGTCTGGAAAACATGCAAAAACACTCACCCTAGTTTGACTCCGGGTGTTTGGATTTTCCATATTTCTCTCCCGAGCAGACAAGAATTTTTCCAGTATGATTCCGGGAGAGCTGCCGTCTCGAACCAGCTCTCTAGATTCTTCAAATGAACTGTCTCCAGAGTTTACAATATCCATTACACTTGTGGTAACAGAGTCCAACTCAAAAACGACCTGTTCCTCAGGAGCCTCCTCAGAAGACAATGGTTGACCAGTTTCAGAGGCATTACCTTCATCCATGTCCTTTTCTTTGTTCCTTCCCTCTGGAGTATCAAGTACACACAAATGATAGAGAACTTGGCATTCTTGTGGATCCTTGTTTCCTTCCATGTCCTTTGTACTTATGTTTTCTGTGCTAGTCCTTCTTCCTAGCGGTTTCTTGCCCCGGCTTCTTCCAACTCCTTTCTTACCTTTTGTCACAGAATTTTCTCCCATCACTCTTTTATTATCATCAACTCGACGAACAAGTACCTCCTCTTCTTCTTGCTTTATCTCTGGCTCAGTAAGAACATTCTGAGTCAATGCTACACTGTCATCTTTTGCAGACTCTTGAAACTGAGAACATGAATTGTTAACTATCTGAGTGTTATGGTTGTCATCTGCATTTGTTTCTCCAACCATAACTAAATTCACCTCTAAGGGCAGTTCTTCTTTAATTTCTTCCTCTGCTGCCTCTTTGAGTGCAGCGCAAGACGTTTCTGTGATAGACCCGACCTCATGGAACTGTTCTTTTTCTGACACACTCTCACCAGAATTTTCTGTGAGCTCCTGGGGCACGATGCTTTTGCTTAAGGTTGGGGTTGAGGCCTGTGAACGGATCTTGAAAACTTCTAAAGGATTTTGCTCAGGAGGCTGCTCAAGTCCAGAAACAGTACCTTCAACATTTTTGTCTCCTTGTTCCTTTCCTTCAACAACACCAGAAGCAAGAGTCAAAGAAGGAGACAGACTTAACGCTGGGAATGATAGTCTTTCTCCCACAATCTCCCCCACCTCAGTCTCCATGTCCCAATCTGTTGCAACCTGAATTTCAAAGACATTAGGAGGAATACCCTTTTCATTAGGAGCAGGTCTTATGACTCGTTTTTTAGCAACATCAGTTGTCTCATTTGGGAAGGATGCCTTTCCAGCTGAGTGCCAGGATGCCATATGTTCCTGTAAAGCAGACACTTCTGAGAATGTCTTTCCACAGTCCTGGCACCCAAGAGTAAGTTGAGAATATGGAGGGCTCAATGCAATTTCCTGGTCTATCTTTGTAGGAGCTTTGCGCTTGCGTACAATTTTGGGCTTTGTAGTCACAGAACCAGGGCTGTTCTCAACAGAAGGCATTTCAGATGAAAGAGGCTGTACCTTACACTCTGATTTAGTTTTCTTTCGGTGTGCTGCATTCAAGGATTTGCTCGGTGCAGTTTTTGTTTTTTTCAGCACCTTTTTATCACACTTGCTTGGGGGTGACTTCTCGAGTTCAGTAGCATCCAACTTGTGTACCTTCAGCTGAGGCTGCTTGTGACCTTTTAATAAGAGCAATGCTTGTTTCTCTATGTGAGCCAGATCTGGTACATCAGGTCTAGATTTTGCCTGTTTTATTTTATGCTTTGGTAGTTTGTGGGTATTCTTCTTTAAACCATTATTCTGGGTTTTCCTAACCTTAGGTTTCTTGGGATATTCATCTTCAGATGTTTTTCCTTGCTTCTTTTTATTTTGAACAGGTACCAGGATTTCATTTTGGTGAGCCTCCTGGATAGAGTTTGAGTTCTGGTCCAAGTTGTTTTGATTCTTCATTTTTCTCTTCTGGGGTTTCACTTGTTGCCTTGCTTCTGTTTCCATCAAAACAGTGTCTGATGAATTAGTAATTTGACCTGTTGTCTTCACTGATGCTTCTAAAGGACTTCCAACCCCCTTTCCTTTTTTATCTTTTTGCAATTTTTTGTTAAAATCAAATTTATTGTCATGCTGAGACAAAATAGAAACTTGGTCTTGATTGCTAATTTGCTGGTTCTGGTTTTGTTTGGTTTTTGATGTTTTTATTAACTTCGGTGTAGAGGTTTTTTTCTTTTCAGCTGGTCCAAATCTGACAACAAGCTTTTTGTTCTTCACCTTTTCTCTTTTTTTAGTGATTACTTTTGATGTACTTTTTGAAGTATTAACTTTCTTGGTTGATGCTACCTTACCACTACATACTTCACTTGTCTCCTTAGTCTCCATTTTGTCAGCCAATTGTTTCTTAGGTCTTTTTTTCTTTGTTGGAACTTTCTTCTGAACAAAAGGGCAATCCTGTAAACTGGCACTAGTCTGGTCTGATGTTAGCAGAGAGCTTTGTTGAAGGTCAATTACAATGTCATTCTGCACAGTGCTGAGAGACTCAGGCTGAGATTGTGCTTCCACTGGCATGGATGGTTCCTTCTCTGACTCAGCTTGGTCCTTTTGAGCTGGGATCTCCTGAAGTTCTTGAGGTTCAATTAATTTGCCTACATCACACTGTTCACTTACCACCAGTGTCTCAGATTCTACTGACATTTCTGTTGAATCTACCATTTGTGTAGGACATGGCGTCCCTACATTGGTAACCATTTCCTCTAATGCTACGGTGTCAACTGGCCCACTTTCCTCCACCCCATGGTGAGACCTTGCAGTTTCCAGTTGAGGAATTAAGGAAACTGAAAGGTCAATGCCTTGTGTGACTGGAATAAGTTCCTCTGCTATTTGTGCAATCTCATTACCGGAATCATTATGTGGTACTTCAGCCTGTAAAGGTGTTTGATCCAGCAAAACTGACATTTCAGTCTGTATTGGTATAAGTTCAAGATGAATCTCCTCCATCTGCACTTGGACCTCTGTCTGTGTCAGTTCAACAGCTGTTACTTGGATCTCTGATTTTTCTGTTGAAATATTTGTTTCTTCTTGTGATAGAACAGTTTCTTTTCGTTGCAAATCTCCCATTTCTGCTGACAGATGAAGGTTAATTTGCTCAGTTTTGGATGAGTCTGTGTCAGATTTCTCACACTGTGTTGGCTGAACAATTGACTCGGTAAAATTCACATGTAATGGTTGCATTAATTGCTGTGAATTGGGTGACCCAAAGCTTTGTGGCTGCAAAGGCAATATAACCAATTGATTCACTTTCTGTACATTTCCAAGTTTTTCAATGAGCCTTTTAATTTGCTGAGGATCCAGCTTATCTATTTGCTGTGGTGCTGGTCCAACATTTTCCAAGATCAGAGTCTGTGGTTGACCATTTGTGGTCTGCGTCAGGGTAGGTCCAGGTGGCTTTAGTTGTGGCACCAACACATTGCTACTTTGCGACTCTTGAGAGTGTTTATTTTTAATGTGAAGAAGTTGTGCTTTAGAAGTCTTGAAGACTGCAGCACACTGTGAGCATGGAAATATCCGCTCATTTTTTTCTGCAGATTAAAAAGTATAAATAAATCAAATTGTCAGCACAGCAACATTTACATTTAACAACAATGATGCTGAATTGTTAAAGAGGATCCATTGTTATCTTTCCAATCAGGTTTGATTTTTACAGTGAGTGATGAATGCACATAATATAAGAATGCACATTTTTTTGGTTACTTATTGGTTATCAGCAGGTATTAAAATTTGTTATTGTTATTGTATATATCAGCATATTAGATCACCTCTGAAGTCTTTTTAGTGTTTTAAGATTTTTGTTACTTACTTTTATCTCTTTTTTTCTTTGTGGTGGTTAAAGCATTTGTCTGGTCATCCTGGTTATCTTCTTTCTGATGTTTTTCTAAGTGGTGCTGAAGAGACTTGGATGCAGAAAACTTTCTACCACATTGTTTGTGCATGCAAACAAAAGGCTTTTCTGCTGTGTGTACCCGCTGGTGGTATCTGAGCAAAGTAAAAGTTTTAAAAGGCTTGCCACACTCTGAGCAGGTGTATCCATGTTGGCTGAAGTGGATTTTTTTTTTGTGACTTGTTAGCTCACAGGATTGGTAGAAGGCCTCACTACAGAACGGGCACTTGAACCGCTCATTACCTGTGTGTGTACGTTGATGGGCCATGAGTTCTGTGGAGGAAGTGAAATGCTGATCACAAACATAGCAAGTAAAGAGTGCATCTCTCAGAATGCACTGCTGATATTCTGCAGGGTGGCTCAGTTTAAGGTGCCGTTCTTTGCTTTTGGAGTCACTGAAGATGATGTGACATTCTAAGCACTGTAGTGAGAGCTGGGATGCTAGAAATGGGTATGAAACACAAAACAATGCATATTAGAAAAGTGAGTCACAGAAAGAGCAAGTTGTGACATTTTGAATAAATATTAATTTAATATATATATATATATATATATATATATATATATATATATATATATATATATATATATATATATATATATATATATATATATATATATATATATAAATGAATTAATCGTTAAAAATAACATCAACAATATTCATTAAGAAAATAATATAAATTTCAGTTTCATGCCAACATTAAAATTTATAAATACAGTTGAGGTCAAAAGTTTACAACCCCCCTTCAGAATCTGATGTTAGTGTTTAGTACTGACCTGAATATATTTCACCTGAAAATGTTTTACATATAGTCCACAAGAGAAAATATTTATATAGTTAATAGCTTATTAGTGAAAATTTTTCATCAGAATGTGTACATTTTTATTTTGTCCAAACATCTTTTTTTTTCATTTAATACTGTCCTTCAGAAGCTACAGAAGATAGATTCTCAGAATACTAAATAAGTTACATCTACCCTGAAATTCCGATTTAAAACGTTTTCAACCCCCTGCTCTTAATGCATGTTTTTTTCTTCTGGAGCATTTGAACCTACTGTAACAGTTGCATATGAGTCCATCAGTTGTCCTCAGTGTGAAAAGATGGATCTCAAAACCATAGTCACTTGGAAAGAGTTCAAATACACAAAAAAAGCTGGAAAACCAAAGGATTAGTGAGGCCTGAAGGATTTTTCTGCAGAAGAGCAGGCAGTTTAACTGTTAACAGAACAAACGAGAATCATGAACAACTATCACTAAACAAAAATCACAACTGTGGATCATTCAGCTAACAACACAGTATTACGAAACAAGACGATGTAAACTTTCGAACAGTGTAATTTTTTATCAATTCTATTTTTCTCTTGTGGACTATATGTAAACATCTTCTAGGTCAAATATATTATTCAGGTCTGTACTAAATAAACAATGACATGCATTTTGTATGATCCTTCTTTTTTTGATAAAATACTGGTAATTAACATTTAGCAGATTCTGAAAGGGGGATGTAAACTTTTGACCTTAACTGTTTATGAGGATCGTAACAATATTCCATTGCTAAGCTATGGGGAAACAAACACAAGAGTCAAAATACTTACAGGTGAGAGGTATTATGGATTTGGCCATGTCCATTTTCAAAGGGTTAAGTTTGTCCTTCTTTGGAGGGATGTATTTTCTGCCTACATTATATGCTGTACTTCCAGTTGATGATTTATTGTTGGCACAACCTTTTTGTGTTTCATTAGCGCTTATGGGCTCTACAGGCACACAACTTGCAGCCATCAAGTCTGATGAGCTTATTTCATTTGTTGCATGCTTACATTCAACTTCTGTCACAGTATCCAAACTCGTCTCAGCCAGACCTGACGGATTTTCACAATGAAAGCCTGCAACGTTGTTAGTTTCATCTGTTCCCTCTTTGGCATCTTCAGGTTGTGTGCTGTCCTCTTCTGTTACTACAGGAAGTAAACAAAGCTCAACTGTTTCCTCTACAGGGGTTATAGGCTCTATTATTGGTGGTGCTGGGACATATAGGTCCAGCTTCAACTCAAGGCTACTGTTTCTTTCTGTACCCTCTGTAGCCTCTATTCCATGTACAATACTATCTAACGGTGCTTCCAAAGGAGACAGGCTGTCTGAAAGTGATAGGTGCTCATTGTGCAGATTGGTTTCGGGAGCAGATGATTCACAGAGTGGGTCATTAGCAAGCTCCATGATGCTCAACTTCTGATGTAAAACTCGATGTTAAATTGAATTCAGGTCTCTAAAGGTCTCCTAAAAATAGAAAATATACAAGCTAATTAACAAAAACAAGAGAAACACACTAAAACATATATGCACATCCAATGACACAATGCACCATACAGTTATGAGCTATTAAAAAATGTGGCAAAAATTATGGTTGTATAAATATAACTTTATTTTTTTACATGTTAACATTTAAATATCAATAATTAGCATGGTGGAGGAAGTGAGCCTAAAGAGCCCAGTCATGTAGAAGTTTCTTAAGGATATCTGAATAGGAAATGTCCTAGAATTGTTAGATAAAACAATTGAGTAAATGCAACCTATGCAACATTCATGAAAAAAATAGATGTATTAACATTAGTCGTCTTGGTTAGGTATGCAATACAAAGAAACAGGTTCAAGTGGTTATTGATATGATAAATCTGCTGCCTATGAATGTATATCATCACTAGGTTGAGACACAGCCCACTTCACAGGTTCATAAAAATAATTTGAGCGACGTAGGAAATAGAAGTCCAAATAAACACGAATACAAAAATATGGCGATTTACTCTCACCCGTGCGTAGATGCTTCAATGTTTCCCCAGCAAGAGGATTTGCTGTTCTCACCCATTGTGTGCAAAACTGCCTGTTATATGGCGCGTCTGTGCGCTTATGCATAGCCTTAAAGGTGGGACTCCACAGCAATGCATTAACTAATATAAACCCCCAACTCACCGGTTTTCTTTTTCGTCCTCCCGGGATCTTTGCTACACTGCATTTTCTTGATAGACCTTTGATTTTGCCATTATGTGATGGGCTTTATGCGAGATCGCCATATCACAACACTGAGATCCAGGTTGTGTGACGTCACGCACAAACTGAGACTCACCCTTGTGGGAGTTGTAGTTCACAGAAATAGTTGTAGTCCTTGAAATAAAATATTAGTCGTTTCAGGGATCGCATCGCATTCTCACCTCAAAAAATTGGTGAGGCGAAATTTAGAGGTAAGTTTATATTTCATTTCGTTAATATAAGCACTAATGTCACATGCATGCTACTTTATGATTTTTGCAAAAAAAAAAAAGTCTTTATTGTTCACTGTCAACTGACTAAGTTATATTTGAGATGTGACTTAAAGCTTAGTACAGTGTTGGGAATAAGTATGTAAAATAATTTATTTGAAAACAACGGTAATTTTCTGTACGTCCGCTCTTTTGCCATGACTCGTCAGAATTGTAGTGCGTTCTCATTGGTTTACTGGCCTGCACATCATAACTGTACTGTACATTTTCATGCTTTCTCAAACAAAGCAAATCTAAAAAAAAAGGTCTGAAAGTCTACCAAAGTCTACTAAAAACACGTCTGGTCATAAACAGTGATAAAGACATTGTCAACGTGCTAAGTGGTAAAAATAAATAAATAAAACAATTAGAAGTCCTCCTCTGATTTTATTGTTGTTTGCAACTTGACAATATTTTCAAGATATTATTAATTTATTCATTATTGGCAATTTGTATGGTCTATTATTGGAGGAGTATCATTCGGCTGGGAGTTTTAACTCCTATTTGCTGGGAATAAAAATGAATGAATGAATAAATAAATAAATAAAAAAATTCTTCCCACCATCTGAATATTACGTTTCATAACGTAACTACGCGTAAACGTAATTTGGCGGTTTTTACTTGGAAAAGCAGCTGTCAAACGAATTATTATTTTTTTGTTTACATATGTGTGTGTGTATTTTATTTATGTATATATAAATACATAAAGTAAATATTTTCAAAATATTAACATGTATTAACATGTATACATTTATATTCTTATTTTTTTATATGTAAATATATTTAACATATGTTTCTTAAATACATCCACATGTTTGTATTTATATATGCATAATAAATATGCACATTATACACACATAATAAATATGCACATTATACACACATATATTATGTAAACACAAACTTATTGTGATGCGATTAATCATGATTAATCATTTGACAATTATATATATTATACATGCCCTCCATAAATTTTGGGACAGGAAAGATAAAATAGCTCTGTTTGCTGTGGAAAACAAAAAATCTGTGAAAATTACTGAATAATGAATATGGGACAAAACTACAGAATGTTACATTTTATTATTGGGTGATTCAACACAAAGATGTTTTACCAGCTAAGAGGATCAGTACTTTTAGAGTATTATCTCTATCTGATGTGAGCATAAGTATTGGAACATTTGTTCAGCTGTGTCCTGTTGCATTAATTCTTCAGATATTAAAAACAGACAATATGTTTTATCAGTTATATGCATTGCTTCTGCATTCTGAACAAAAGGGGTCTAATTTTGGGAGAAAAGCAAGCAATTTGGATCCTAAAGGAAAAAAGGAAGTCAATAAGAACTATAGCAAAAACAAAAGGCAACCAATAACGACCTGATTGGCGGAGAAAAAAAACCCACATTTTAAAATCTGTGAAAATGAACCCTAAAATATGTGTCTGTATAACGTGTAAACTCCAGAAAGCTGAGGTGATGTTCTGACAATTTATTGTCCGGAGGATATTTTGACACAGAATTACAGAAGGTACACAGTAAGATGCAAACCTCTGACCAGCACCAAAAATAGAAAGGCAAGATTAGAGTTACCAAAAAATAAGAACATGGGTGAACCTCAGCTGTCCTAATACTTATGCTCAGAGGTGTAAAGAGTACCTGAAAATCTTGAGTAAAAGTACAGATCCCTTACAGTGAAAATTACTCCACTACACGTTACAAGTCACCAATTCCAAAACAACTCGAGTAAAAGTATTAGAGTATCTGATTTTAACAGTACTTAAGTATTTTACTTATACTAAATATAGGCTCAAAGATGGTTATTTTGGGGAGGAGTCGGGGTGGAGAAGCACGTATGCACAATCTTCCCCTGACTGGGATTTATAAAGGGATTATTGAGCAGGTTCTAGCTTTTGTACCTAAGTACAATTTTAGGATGAAATCTACAGAGAGTTTTATAAATGAGACCCCTGATATGTGAGGACAGCAATCCCACATATTTTCTGAAACCAAAATGAAACCGAACACCTCAAAATTGCAAAAACACAAAACAATATCCTTCAAAAAGGTCAATTCAGTGTAACAGATAAATTAAATATTTATAAGTAAATATGTTAAGTAAAATTAAAAAGTCAAAGCCTTCTCACTGGATGTGCTGATTTGGGCCTCATTGGCAGCTGCAGTCATGTCCTTATCTCATTTATAAAACTCAAAGAAACTCAAATTCACCTTCACCTCAAAGTAGCCTTGTTGACAAGTTTGGTTAAAGGGAAAAAGCACAATACATTATACACAATATAGTACTTTCAGTGCTCTGGATATAGTACCACATCTTTTGTAGCATAAATAAACTGCTGCAGAAAAACTAGGCACCATGCAAAATGTAATGTGTAATTGCAACACTCATTCCAAATGTAGTGGAGTAAAGAGTACAGATACTGTAGTGTAGTGAAGTAGAGAGTAGAAGTTGCTAATATCTTTGATACTCAGTACAACTACAAGTACCTGAAAAGATACTTAAGTACAGTAATTATTTACATTTACTCAAGTACTTTATACCTCTGCTTATGCTCACATCAGATAGTGGGATGACCACTAAAAGTGCTGTGCTTTTTATTTGGTAAAACATGGATGTGTTGAAAAAGCTAATAATCAAATGTGACATTCAGTAGATTTGTCTCATATTCATCTTTTAATCGTATTATCAGATTTTTTGATCATACAGCAAACAAAGCAATTTTGTTATTACTCTCCCAATACTTATGGAGGGCACTGATTATATACTTTAAATAGGCCTATATAAAACAGCTTAAAAATACACTGATCATTTCACAGTAAGACAAACAAACTGTTAGACAGCATGTTTCAAGCTATTTTTAATGGCAGATATTTTAGAAGGGAAAATGAAAATGTTCAGGTTAGCTAGGCTGAACAAACAGTTAATTGTTATCTATGATATTTTTGGTCCAGGCAGTGTAGCGGCACACCTCAACATAAACCCCAGGATAGCCTTCTTGAGCACAGCCTATACCCCAGGAAACAACTCCTCGCAGTTCCCCATTACACACTAAAGGACCGCCAGAGTCACCCTGAGAAGAAAAAAAACCCCAAGGAAAATTAAAATGAAAAGAGTTGGCATGAAAATTTACAGAATAACAAAGAAGACTAAGCCAACGCGGTACCTGACATGAGTCTTTGCCTCCTTTCATGAATCCAGCACAGAACATGTTTTCAGTTATTCTACGATCGTATGCACCCACACACTGTTCCTTTGACAGTACAGGCAATTCCAGACACTGCAGCACAGAAGGATTTCCATCTGGGAATAAAATTGAAATATATATGAAAAACACTAAAGCTTCTTATATTTTATATATGATATAAATAACACTTAAAGCACTGACATAATTTAAATAAAAACTAAATTATTTTATTACTTAAAATCTCACCTTCAGTTAAGCCCCATCCAGAAACCAAGCACTGCTCCCCTGCACAAGAGCATCTGGTCGCCAGAGGGATTGGCTTTACAAACTCATTACAGACGGCAGGCTCTTTCAGTTTGATCAGCATGAAATCACTGTTTAATGTATGTTCATTAAAGTCTGGGTGTGGAATCACCTTCTCTACACCGATCCTTTGCTCTGTGCTTTCTTCAACACTCACATTGTGCTTTCCCAGGTGGACAGTAAGATTAGAAGCTCTATTTGACAAGAAACTCGTGCATTACTGTGCTGTAATACAACATTTATAAACAACATTGCCTAACCTATTACGTCTATGGATAGTCTCAATTGGGTTTTATCTAATCTCTAAGACATTATGTCGATGTGAATTATTACAGATAACTTCTTTTGAAACCCTGCCACTGTTACATTTTACAACCATCAATAGTACTAATACAACCATCAATTAGTACACATTTAGAAAAGAATAAACAATATCATATAAATGTTTCCTTTTTATGAATAAATGAATACAAGTGAGGATATATACTCACGGCATCTTGCAGTGAGCGGCAGAAACAACCCATCTTTCATTAATCAGAGATCCTCCACACCAGGGTTCCCCATTAGAAGTAAGGTAGACTTGCCAGGGCTGGGAATTGGGTACACAGTCCTCACCTCCAAAGATTTTGTATCCTGGGCTACAAGCTTCAGAATAAAAAAAACCCCATTGAATTATTGAATACAAATGATATGTAGTGTTTCTGTTTGTCATGTTTACTGTTTATTTATTGGTTAACAATGTTGTAGTATTTACCATAGTAACATTAAGGTCGCTGTGATTTTGCCAAGTAAGACATGTTCATGGATCAACATCTTCTGATGATCCTGGATCAACATTATAGTCCAAAAATATAGACTTAACCCAATCCCTACCCCTAAACCTAACCCTACCCATAATGTATTCCTAAAATCAGTGGGAAATGATAGCGGATTAACAAGGGTGTTGAAGAACCTAACCCTGATTGTAAGCCTAAAACAGATATTTTATGAAAAGTTATCTCTCAATTCTGATTGGTTGATTGGAATGTAGTTCCAAGATCAACAAGGATGTTGATCTAGGAACATGTTGTACTTGGTGAAATCATGCTCACCATAACATTAAAGACTATCTAAGGAATATTTCTGGTAGGTAGACACGATTACAACTGACATGGACAATAACTAACAAGAGAGATCTACATACCGACAGCCATGACCAGCAAGGCAAACACGATGGTCCTCATTGCAGTGAAGGAGAGAAGAAGAGGTCAAAATCCAGTCAAGTTTAGAAAGAGTTTCTGCAAAGTTCAGGAACAGCATTATTGTTTTTAAAGAAGTGATAAATGTTAGTGCCATATATTAATAATTACTAAATAATAATAAATGAATACCTTGTGCAGTCAGCTGAAATTGTAGTGGCCGTGTCCAAAAGCAGAGTGGATGAGCATATAAAACTGAGGGTATATATATTGTATATAGCTTGCATGGCTCATAATGCATATGAAACTCATACTCCCACATTCAAACCCTCCCAGTCTGAATTCCCTATGCTCACAAATTATCATTGTGCCTCACCTAAATGATCTGACTTCATGATCACTAGAATCAGATGGTTCTATGTCATACAAACAGTCATCCTCATCAACTTTTCCTCTGAATAAGTTTTCCATTTCCTTCTTGATCAAAACCATTCTTTGCTCCTAAACTGTCTTTCCTAGATGATATTAGATTTTTCACCAAAATGAGTGCCTGATGCACATCAATAATCAGATTTAATTTATTGTTGAATGAATGTATATTGTTTTGGGCACATGATGTCTAAAAATAAGCATATATCAAACTTCCTGTCTTGCATGTTTCATTCAGAAGCTTATTCATAAAGCTCAGACTCCCCAGCGAATGACCTCCCCTCATGCCTCATCTATGATGTTTCTGTTCTTGATCTTAATCTGATGTGGAGTCTGATGAGACGGAGCCACCGATGTCTGATGATTCTGTCTCTGAAATCACAAGTTTGTGATTGTGAACACAACGAACAGCCATGTGACTCCGTCAGTTGCTGCTTTAATGCAATGACAAGGATTTATCACAGTACTGAAAATTATGGCTGTCAAGTCGTGGACTTATAATGGTTACAGGACTTGTATCTCTACAATATAGCCTGAAAGTGTAGCCCCAAGTGCCATGAAATTCGCTAACAATTTGTGGTGAGAGCAAGCACGACCTTTAAAAATACTAACAAAGATTAAAAACACTTTTTTATTTCAACCTGAATTTAATTACAGATAAAGGTACAACTTGGCTGAACAAATAGTTAATTGTTAGCTATGGTGGACTGGACCCAGGCAGTTTAGCGGAACACCTCCACATAAACCCCAAGAATAGCCTCGTTGAGCACCGCCAATAAACAACTCCCACACCACAGAACCCCCAGAATAGTTTGGAAAATAAAATTAGATAAGTGTGGTTTTGTATGAAAGTATGAAACATCTATAAAGACAATGACTCCGATAAAGGTCTATCTAAAATACAAAGTTGTAATGTTAAGCAGTGGTGTAAAAAAGTAAACCAGGCAATCTGATGATTTAATTAACATCATCCAAAAATTAACTCGCAGTGACAAATCAAATATTATATAATGCATTTTAAAGTCTAATAGTATTGCGTGTCAACTAGTCTTTGGTCATTGAGACATTCAGTTATAGAGAAAAGAGTACATCAAAATGCCAGTTTAATAATAAACATACTGTGCATTAAATGTCTCCACTTGCATGCTTCATATAATGCATGTGAAGCTCAGACTCCTGAGTGAAATGTGCACTACAATCAATACACTGCCAGTCACCATCAAATTCCTGGTCTTCTTTTAAACATTTTTGTGGTTCATCTGATGAGATGTCTGATGAGTCACAAGTGTCAGGAGAATGGCTCTCAGGTAAGGTGGCGTTATTGACATCAACATGTTTCTCTTCACAGTTTTCATTTGGATCCTTCTTCATTACTTCGTCTTGACCAAAAACATTATTTGCTCTTAAAACAACTTTCTTCATAACGGACACTCGATTCTTTCCTCTTAAACCAGTGTGCCTTTTCCCGAGGGGAACAGCCTCTCCTTCTTTAAAGACCTCCAGGTGTTTTTTCCGATGGGTAATTAGATTTCCCATTTGCGAGAAACTCTTGTAGCAAAAATCGCAAGTGTAAGGCTTGGCACCAGTGTGAATGTTGTAATGGTACCGCAGTTCTGCTGCTACCCGAAAGGACTTCTGGCAGATATCACAGGTGTGTTTTTTGTTTTCATGGCCAAGCAAGTGTCTTTCCAATCCTACTGAACTTCTGAAACCTTTAGCACATACATCACACCAGAAAGGCCTCTGCTTGTGCATTTCCTGATGGCTCGCCAATACTACAGCAGAGGCAAAAGACTGATCACACCGCTCACAGTGAAGGTCGGAAGGCTCTTCAGGAACACACTGCTTGCTTAGTTTCAGATGAAGTGTGAGAGAGACTAGACGACTGAAAGTTTTCTGACATTTTTCACAGCGGATTTCAGGCTGCTGGGCTTTAATTATGTGCAGTTTCTGGTGATTTCTGAAAGACTCAAAGTAGGAATAGACCTTTCCACAGACAGCACAGACATAGACCCTGTTTGTCCTCACAAACACTGGCTTTTCTTCCTTTAACAGCATATCAAAAGCAGGGTGGGAGGGCAAAATCTCAGATGGTTTTCTGTGACGAGAACCATCAACAGATTCATCTTCATCGGTTTCTTTTTCTTCTTTCACTTTTTTCTTTTTTGTAACGTATCTCAGATGATTGTCATTTCCATTAGTGACAGATTCCACCTGTCTATCCCCTTTTCTCTTCTCATTCACATGTTCACGGATATGAATTCTGAAGGCCTTCCGGTTAGTGAACCGCTGCCCGCAGTCCTTACAGCTCTTGGTGCAGAGTTTCACTAGAGAAAAGAGAATGAATTATGTCAGTAACACATAAACTGATATCAATAAAAGACCAAAATAAATTGTATATCTACTGCAATATTTTGTCCATTCAGTGTTAACCTGATTTATTATTATCTTATTACAACTATCGCTTACCATCAGTGTGTGAACATAGCATATTTTAATACTATTACTCATACAATTTTCACTGTAAAAATGTCAGCTAGGTTAAGTCATAAAAGGTAGTTTTAGAAAGAGGATGAAATATGCATTGTGTTCTGCTGGAAAACATTTTGACATCTCAAGAATTTTATGATTTTTATGGTATGGTGTGTTTGGAATCACAAATTGCATAAACATACACTCTTATTTATGGTAAAATAAACTATTCATGTTAATATTAATCAGTATCTTTTTTCCAGTGAAATCATTCAGACAAAAATAGTACTCTATGAGTTATGTCACTGGAAAAGGAAAAGCCACCTCAAGGGCAAATAGCATGACAATTGCAAAAATATGTCATAACATTCAGATATACTGTACCACCACTGTATTTAAAGAGGGAGTGGGAGAATAAACAAGACTATAGCAACATGAACAAGGCTTATCTAACAAGGCAAAATAACACAGACAGCTTTTATTGAAACTGACCATTTAATTTCTTATTTCAAATATCTACATCCAGTGTTTTTTTTTTTTTTAAACATAGGTAAGGATTAAAGTGGAAACCTGTAATTATTAGAAAACCATACAGAAGCAGTTTTGGGAAAGTACAATCCATCATACCAAGAGCAATATGAAACAATTCCCAATTAGTAAGACACTTTGTATTAAAATTCTTTAAGCGTTTAAGACATTCAGTGCTTCCTTTATCTATCAGCAAACAACAAGTACAGTATTTTGGGAGAGATGAAATTACCATGTTAAACTTAAGTATCAGTGCAAGTAAAAACATATTGAGGTCCAAAGTTTGATGATACGTTACACAAGTTTCAGTCCACAATTATTAATATTATTACTTGGAATTTCTCTTCCATCTGGGTGCATGCATATTTTGTACCTGTTCAAGTCATGTTTAATTCCTGGTTAATCTCACAATTTTTGAAACTGAATCAATTTAAAGGATGGTCTTTTATTAACAAACCAACCATAATCCTTCACAATCACCGGCCACCCAAGACTTGACATAATGGAATGATAACATAACAACTGTTGAATTGAAAGATTTTTCAGTTCAAATGATAAGCTATTCTAATTATGATTCAACATGCAAGGCCTACACAAAGAACCCTCCATCTACCTACTATACAGTTTGCATCTTATTCATACATTCTCGATTTCTTTAACATGACTTAAGGGAGTTTATACAAGAACGTAGCATTATATGGCAATAATTTTCTGTACAGTCACAACATTTTAGAGAGTCACATTAAACAAAAAACATTATTTTTCAATAACTTGAAAAAAACAAAAAAAAAAACCACCAAAACTTATTGTAACAGAATGGTGGATTATGCTACGCAGACATCAATATCAAGAAAGGAACAATGACAATAGCATGAACGGATGCTGTAAAACAATGTCTAGTACGACCAAACAGAAGATTTAAGATGTAATGCTTCCAAAAAGCGCAACTTAAAAAAAACAAAAAAAAAAAACATGTAGAACTTATATCTAACAAACACGTTTGTAGCTTAAATTAACAGCACTTTCAAAGTACAAGATGACCAAAAGCAGCACAGGCACTAAACTGAGCAATCAAAAAAAAGAGAAAGAAAATAAATCTTCAAAAACCCCTAAATGCATTGAAACACTTAGCAGAGGTCTAAAGACATTTTAAAGGGAGTACTAGAATTATGCAACTTATGTAAGTAATTAGAACACACTGTTCGGTTTAAAGGACATCCATGATAATGCTTTCAATTTAGCTGACATATTTCTCTCTACAACAATTTCAGTGAACATGTAGAATTTAAAAGCTGTTTGTGGCATTTTCCTTCCTCTTTAAGACAAACAGTTCTTCTACTGCATACTAACACCAACAGCAGGTAACAAACTTGAATCAAGCACTAAATTAAATCAGTGTATGAGCAGTAAACAATGTCCCAGAAACCAATGTCCATTCTCATGCATTTTTACACATTTTAGAACCCACGTGCATGCTCAATATAATGCTGATGCAGTTCTGTTTCCTGTTTGAAGGAAATCCCACACTCAGTGCAAGTTAGGTGAAGAGCGCCTCTTACTACGGGAGAGGAGTACCTGTCTTTTAGCTCTTTATCACCCAAGCACTCCTGATGGTGGTCAATAAGATTTCTGATTTCAGTAAAGGTCTTTGAACACAAAGAACAATGGTAGGGCTCCTCATTTTTGTGAAGAGTCTGGTGCTGCTGCAAAGCACGAGGTGATAAGAACGTTTTTGCGCAGTGCAGACATTTATGGCTATTGAGTTGTGGATTTACTAGGGCTACAGGCAGCTTGATTATAGACTCTGATCTGTGCGATAAAGCCTGCAGGTTGTCTGAAGGCCCAGGTGCCATGGAAGCACTCAGTCTGTATCGCAGTTCGGTTGGGAGACGTCGGCGTACTTCGTTGTGCCATGCGAGATGCTGGTGAAGCTGGTTTTCAGTCCAGTAACCACGACAGCAAAGAGCGCAGCAGTGCGGACGAGTCTTCGCAACCTCTTTGTGAGCGGTTAACTGCTCCTCACTTGGAAACACTTTAGCACATTTATCACATTTGAAAAAACATTTAGTGAGTTCTACATTTCGACTACGCTGTATGGGTTCTTCCTCCTTAGAAGTTTTCAGCTCTTTCTTAGTCGGTTTCAGCTCTTTCTTAGTCTGCATTTTAGGAACGACCCGTTGAGAAGTGAAGGGCTTCTCATATGCCGAGGGCTCTTCTAGAGACGCAGTGTTATGTTCGCTAACCTTGTTGTGTTTCTGCCATTTGTGTGCACGAAGGCCACGTATGTTCAAGAAGCTCTTGGTGCAGTAGGGGCACTGATGGTGTTGCACCTTAGTGTTCTCTTTTGTTTTGGATGTGTACGATTGTTTGATGGGTGGACCAAACTCATCTGCAGTGAGGATTTCAGACTGGAGTTTCTCAGTTTCACTAGGCTTGCTATGATGTTCTTCAAAGTGACTTGTTAGAAGAGAGCCACTTGAGAATGACATCTGACAATCTGGACAGGTAAAACCACTATTTGATTTACCAACTTCATGCTCTTTTTGGTGTTGAGCTTCCATGGGAGGGTGATGTAGCTCATGTCGGCGAAGAACACAAAGGTAAAAGAATCCTTTCCCACATACATTGCATAAATATGGTCCACCGTCCATACTTTTCCTTGAGCGTATCTTACTGGTCCTTGAAAGAAATCGGGCAAATTTTTTGTCTTTATGCCATCGCTTGTGTGTGCCAAGAGCTGAATTGGAGCTAAAATATCTTCCGCATTCAGCACAAGCAAAAGACGATGTTGCAGAAAAATTATCTGACTTTACTTTGCAAATATTTAACTGTTTTGCTGAATGGGATTTCATCTTTTTAGATTGGTGACCTTTGCGATGAATTCGCTTGTGAAAATTAAGCGCACCAATTACCGAAAAGCTTCGGCTACAGTCCTGACATTTATATTTCAAATCCGAAGTTGAAGATGTTTTCTGTACTTGTCCAGAATCAGCCGTCTGAGAAGAGTGACAAACATCTTCAGCTTTTTGCTCCTCTATCCCAACTTTCACACATTCTTCTGGAAATTCCACTTTGTCTTCTGGCTTTGAACAGTGCTTCTGATGATTTTGTAGCATTGACTCAGATGCTAATAAAACATAGCACGTTGGACACTGAAGTTGCTCAGACAAGTCAGAGTCAATCAAAGCATTGCCAGTGTCAAAGCCGTGACTTTTCATGTGAAACTGGAGGGCCATGGCGCGGGAGAAAACTTTTCCGCAATAGGGACATTGGTAGGAGTTCTTTTTCAGTTGTTGTACTTGATAGTCAAAAGATTTGACAGCAAGTTGGACACCTTGATCATGGACAAGCTTGTGTTTAAGAAAACAAGCAAGCATGTGGTATGATTTGCCACACACCTCACATTTATGTTCCTCTTTTGAATTCATAGGGTGCACTCTTCTATAACCACCCCTACGACCCTTTTTCTTGCGTCGAATGAGAACATTCTCAGAGTCAGGCTCTCCCGCAGGCCTCGTCTCGACATCAGCACACTCCAAGTGGTTTTGCTTGTGATGACAGAAAGCTCCCAAAGACCAAAAACCTTTACCACACTTTTTACAATGATGAACCTTTGGACCCAGAAGTGACTTGGTTGGGTTGAAATGCTTTGTCTTTTCGTCTTTGGCACTGCCATTGCAAACCTTCTGGTGGTTGTACAGACCACTTGCGGTCGCATAGCTCCTGTTACACTCCAAGCAAGCAAAGGCCTTTTTTCTACTGTGATGCTGTTGGTGAGAATGCAGTGCAGACAGTCGAGAAAAAGACTTGCCACACTCTTCACACTTAATATTGTTCTTCTGCAGATTTGCAAGTTGGTACGAAATAGACTTATATGCTACTTTATCTTCATGCTTGCCCATGTGAAAGTAATGCGCACTCTTGGAGGCACTTTCATGGCCACAAACCTCACATGTTAAAAGTGTCCTCTTAGTTGGTATCAGTACGTCAAACTTCTGCCTCCCATCTGATTTTTTTCCCATGCACCCTTTGTGCCAGAGTATGTGACAGCGCAAGGACAAAGCCTTGACAAACTTTCGATCACAATGTGGACAATCATACTTTGCCTCTTGAGGACTTATTTTGCTTGTTAGTTCTGCATTTATTAATGGCTCATCATTTAAGGGCTCATAATCAATCTGTACAATTTTGACATCAATTTCTGGATTCAACTGCAGGGAGGAGGTGCATTCAGTTTGACCCAAGTCATCTTTTTCCTCCTGGTCTGACTCACACACTAACTCAAGATCAGGATTTTGATCCTGAGAGAGACCACTGTTGTTCTCATAATCATCTGAAGCCGTAATATGGACAACTTCATAATCGACATCTGTGGCCTCATGCTCTTCTGCTGCGTGACTATAGTTGACTATATCTTTCTCTTGAACTTGAGCATGTGATATGTCTTGAGAATGAACAACAACACTGTCAGCATCATCATTCTGATATATTTTTACTGGCTGAGTGGCGGTGCTCGTATCAGACTTCTTCTCCATGATGTCACGGAAGACATCAGTATGACAGAGCTGATGCGACTGCAGGGCGGATGCTCGTGAGAACCGACGACCACACTCCTCACACTCAAAAGCTTTCTTCTTGAGCTGGATAACTTGATGAAGGAATGATTTTGCTGGCAGCTCTTCGCTGTGCGCCAATCGCTGGTGCTTACTGTAGAATGTGAGTGAGGTGAAGACCTTGCCACACTCTGTACATTTATACGGCTGGTCATTGCAGCCAAGTTGTGCCCGTCTTTTATGCCAACGCTGATGGCACAACAGAGCCACAGAGCTTACAAAGGTCTTGCTGCATTCAGAGCAAACAAACGGATGCTTAATTTCCTCCTTCACCTTTCCATCTGAACAGCTGGTTGAGAATCTCTTGTGTGTGCCAAGGCCACACATGGTGCGAAATGATTTGCCACAGATGCACTGAAAAACCTTTCGCTCAGGCTCCTCATTCTGTTCAGGGCTTGTGCCACTGTCTTTGGTTTGACCTGGAGCTTCATTAAGCTTCTCAGCTTCACAGCTTTTGGATTTCACTAGCTTTACCTCATGACAACGACGATGCGCGTCAAGAGCCGAAGCTCGAGAGTAACAGCGTCCACAGGTGGGGCAACGAAATGACTTTTTCTTTAGATGAGCGAGCTGATGAAAAACAGATTTTGAGGCCTGTTTATGTGAACGCTGATGGTTGAGACACAGGCCAACAGTGGAATAAGCTTTACCGCAATCCTTACATTTGAAAAGCTTCTGCCTTACTGCACCTTCACCATCACATATCCCCTGTTTAATGGCTTGATTGCGGTGCTTCAGTTGATGGCTGAAAAAGCCTTTCGAGCTTGAAAACTTTTGACCACAAAGAGCACAGAACAACATTCTCCGTCCTCCGTCAGTCGAGATAAGCAGGTCATCCCACTGCGAATCTGTGTCCAGGCAGACTATGGGACCATCATGGATATGCTCACTGCGATGCGCTAAGTAGTCCTCCTTGTTCCCAAAGGCCTCACTGCAATCCTCACAGCGAAATGGCCAATCCCCTAAAAATAGAAAGGGGAAAATGGGAGGTCAAGGCGACGCCTGTTGCCAGAGGAGAGAGAAAAATAAATGTATAGAGCCAACAAATAAAATGAAAAAAAAAAAAAAAAAACGGAGGAAGAAAAAAACAACAATAATAAAGTGGAAATAATTTATTCATGTCAATTTTAACAGTACAGAGGTTTAGGGTCACAAATAAGACAAAAGTTAAGAGTATTATTATTGCTTGTTATAAATATATGAAAATCTCACTATTGTGAAGAAATACAAATCATGAGTAAATAAACTTTTTCTTAATGAGAATAACAAATACATTTATAAAATTACAAAACAAAACAAAAAATGGTTAGAATGATCAGATGATTACATTTTGCAATGCTGTAAATGAATTCGATATAGCCTGCCGCTCTGTTGCCAGGTAACGACAGAACAATTCGTCTTATAATTATTTGTTCCACCTTAAATGATATCGACCACATTGTCAAATATCCAACAATCCAAAATATTATGACACTAACGAAATGCTAAAACATATTTCCCAAACACATAATGCATGACTAGAGAATTTAAATTACTGGAAAATTGTCCTAAATAACATTTAACTCGCTTACTTATGCTTTCTTTCTTTCTTTTTTTTTTTTTCTCTTTTTTTGTTTTGCACATGCGTAATTTAAAATGAGTAAAGCCTACCATCTACTGGCAACATAGCGATACTGCAATATCAGTTAAGGTGGAGTTGATTATATATATGAACGAGAAACCAACATCTTCTACTACAATGACTGTAAAACTGGTTTGAAATAACGGAGTTTATTTAGTCTAAGACGAAAACCTCACTGTTGTGAAATTCCAGTCAAAACTAGTCAACTCTATACTAAGAAATAATTACAGAAATAATTACAGGCAGCACGAAGGACATGTTTAAAACAGAAATTCCTCATGGGCATGCAGCAGCAGCAGCTGCCGTCTTGTTATTCTCTGTGACGACGCGTGCAAATTAATTCAGGTGTTTCAACAAATTATAAACCATAATAAATAAGCTGCAAGTCTTTCATTTACCCAATTAAATTATAATAAAATATGATGTCACGTTTGTGTGTATAATCGCACAGAGACCTCGAATGTAAGAAGAGGCTAATTTATATTTAACGTTAGGTGACTCTTTGTTTCGAGTTAAAATATTGCTTGTGGCTAGGTGATAGGTCTGTGTTGTCAACAGCAACAAAAAAAAGTTGCTTACCTTCTACACTTTTATCTCTTTCGGACGAGTCTCGTTTATTGGTAGACATATCAGCCAAATTTTCTTCCTCGATCTCGTCTGTATGTACAACTACACATTCATCTTCCGCTGCTTGTTCTCTTTTAATCTTCACGGGTGCAGCTGCAGAATTGGCTGCCACAACTTCGGCGTGGTCCTGGGCTTTCAATATGGGGCCACTGGGACTTAATTCCATTTCTCCGTCCGTGTTTTTAGCATTGCTGGCTTTGCTACTGCTCACTTGATCGATGTTTACCTCTTGGGCTGCACCTTTATCATATTCAGAGGACAAAATTTCATTATTGGATTGCAAACTACCATCATTTCTAGCATAAACAGCAGCCATAATGGCTGTAGCCAGCTCAAGCTTTCCTCGATAGGAAAGGCACCACACTTTTCGCGGTAAAGGACAGGGCAGTGTTGGTGTCGGGGGAAGGCAAACTTTCGAATCCTACTATGGCGACAGCTTCGCTCATGAATAGTAATTAGATTACGTCTCTTCAGCATTTAACCTCTGCTTGAACAAATTAATATTTATATATTTAGACTTAGCTATTGTAGGATCATATACGACATAAAATAATAAAATAGAATACGATGTGGATAATACGATATACATTTATGGATATATATTAAACAGTAAAACATTAAATAATACAACATATGGTACAGATGTGAAATGGGCAGAGCTTAACGGCCGGTGACCTGACATTTTATTCTACCAGTCAGAATGTTTTGCCAAGGGTTTACTGCGCATGCGGACATCAAAATTGCTTCCTTTTTCTCATGCTGAACAACATTTATCTGTATTATTGTAAGGTTAGGTTTAGGGTTGGGGTAGTTGTAGACTTTAATAAAAAACAATCTAATGGGTAGAAAAAATAGTTAGTGTTGATTTCCTTAAGCTGTATTCCTCCCAGCTACAAGCGCGAATATAACACATAATTACTGTATTTGCATTACTGTAAGGGAAGGTTTAGGATTGCGGTAGGTGTAGACGTTAATAATCCATAATTTTACAGGTAGAATTTTTCACTGTCGAATTGTTCTACCCACTGTTTTAATGGGTGGTAGCAAAAGTTGAGAGTGTAGCACAAATCGACAGAACATCAGACATTGTTTATAATTTGTCTGCTTATGTTTCTATACAAATAATACCTTTTTATGCAACTAGGCCTATACATGGTGCATTTCAGTTGATTTGTCATTATTTTTCCCTGTGTCCATAGTGGAAAACACTGTCCATCTGTTTATTCGCTATTAATTATTAAGGCATCTTTACACAGCCGATTTAAGGCTGCTCTAAAGCGGGTCTGTGTCTGCTTAGAATCCAGTGTAAAGACGCAATGCAGCATAAAAACCAGACCTAAAATACCCCAGGTCTGTGCAACTCCTACCTCTTTGAATGTGGAAACATCAAATTCTCCAAAACTGTTCAGTAAGCTTAAGATTAAATGTCACATTTTAAATCACCAAAGAAATCTGACAACATCCGTGTCCTAAATGTTGTTACTTTTGCTCAGATAGTGTTATAAAAAGAGTATTTTTTTTCAGGCTAGATCAGCCAGTGTGCATACACATTCCTAAGAGCAAGTCTCAGAACACTGACTGTTCCTATAGCAACCGGGACTTCTAACAGGAGCTGCAGTCCGTCCAAGACTTTTCCAATTAGTGATTGGCTCTTTCATTCAGAAGGTGGGGCTTCCTATGATTGAGCAGACATATTGAGCCTTGCATTTTCCCCATTCAAAATGTCTCAGTCACATATGTAACCTTGGTTCCCTGAATAGGGAACAAGATGCTGTGACAGCGGTTGCTATGGGAACACCTTTGGTGTGATGAATGTGTGAAGCCCTTATACCATCATGACAGTTCATTGGCCAATAGCCCTTAGCACTGCCCTGCACATATGTGACGTATGCTTATATCAGTGTGCTGCATGCTATTTCATCAGATTTAACATGAAGGAAGCGCTATCAATGGTACGGAATGGCCCACGTCGCAGCATCTCGTTCCCTATTCAGGGATCCAAGGTTACATACTTAAACGAGACATTCCCTTTAGGTTCACTTCAATGCTGCGACAGCGGTCGCTATGGGAACGCTATACCATAACGCCTGACATTCCTTAGATAGCTGGAAGATCAAGGAAAGCGTCTGCTGAAGCGGATAAGACCCGGGAGCCTGGAGCCATCCTCACTTCCAGGCTGTAGAACTTGAAGGTGCCAGGAGAGGACCATCATGTCGCAGCACAAAGATATTCCATCAAAGAACCTTTAAAGAAGGCCTGAGAAGAAGTTATTGCTCTAGTATGAGCACGTATCCCTAGAGGTGATGTCAAACTACGCACATCATAGGCCAAAGATATAGCCTCCACTATCCAATGTGAAATTTTCAGTTTGGTGACAGCAGATCCTCTGTTCTTACCACCAAAACACACAAACAACTGTTCAGATCTATGCCACTGGGCTGCGCATTCAACATAGATCTTCACCAGACAGAGACTACCTTATCCTGCATCAGCAGGAAAGAAAGCCTCTAAAACTACTTGCTGAGAGTGAAACGGAGTCCAGAGACCAGAGGGTGACGCCCGACTGAAAACCTCCCATGTTCAGCAGATATGGCTGCCACATAAACCTTAAGACTGGCAGGGCCACCCCTTTAGAAAAACTGCTCTGGAGAAACTCCAACACTGAGCCAATAGAGCAATGAACTGGGTCGATATTGCATTGCCTGCACCAAGAGGCAAAAAGTCTCCACTCAAGGGCATACAAATGTCTCGTGGAGGGAGCCATAAAATTAATAATAGTGCCGCAATCTCAGTGGTGAGACCAGAACACATTAACGCACTCCGCTCAGAGGCCACACCCATAGGATGATCCATAAATCCGGCAGAGGATGCCAAATCATGCCCCAAGCTTGTGTCAACAGATCGTGCTTGAGGGAAACCTCCATGGGAGGGCCGGCTAGCAGGCTGACCAGGTCCAGGAACCACATTTGAGTGGGCCAGAATGGGGCCACCAACCGCAAATGTTTTACTAAGTCCTTACTCTGAGCAGAACCACTAGGAACAACCGGATCGGAGTAAAAGCATAAAGAATGGTCCTGGGCCATTCGCAGGCCAGGGCATCCATTAGAGTCGACGGGTGAGACAAGGTAAATCAAAGTGGGCAATGCATAGTCATGCTTGACGCAAAGACGTCCACTTCTGCTCGACCAAACCTTATGAGACTCACCATCTGGGGATGCAGTCCGCAAATCTGCTCCTGAATTTAGGTGATCTTGGACATGGACTTCTCTGATCGACAGGGACTTGTCTAGCAGACCAGTGCAATTTTTGCCATTAAGTGTAGCAATAGCATATTTAGAAACAATTTAGAAATAGTACATTTCAGAAATTCAGGTAGCTTATAGGTGCTGGAACCTTCTGTAAACTGTTTTTTTAAGTAAAACGCAATACTGTCAATTACATTCAGAACATTGGACACACTGACTATTAGAAAACATCTCTCTGTTGCTTCAGAGGCCATAACATACTAAGTCCAACTCTCAATAACCTTGGCCAAAACAAAAAAGAGTTCAACATAAAGTGCCAGTTGCACCAATAATACATAGTTCAACATAAAGTGTAAAGTCCACACTAGCTGCTATGTTTGCGTTGAGGTGATACTTAAGGCTCGATGTGCTGCGGTGATATGCGAATGCTAGTTGGTGCTCCAGTATAATCGGTCCGCCGAAACTCATCCAGTGAGAAACGTTCTGCGGTGCAAAAATAAGTTATAAAGAATTCGGGAATTTTTTTTTCTGTAATTAATTAATCTTAATTAACGCGTTATTTTTGTGTTATTAATTAATCTCAATTGACGCGTTAAAGTCCCGGCCCTACTTCAAATTCATTGTGGTCAAAGGCAAGAACGTGCATGTAATATGTGACATACGCATATATACAAAGCTAGTGGCCAAAAACACTTTTCTTACAAAGATAATACTTGAAGTGCAGGATAAAACACTTGCTGTCTGTTGACGTGCAATAAATATCGAAAGTTATGTACGAACACCTGTCTGTTCTATTCTCATTTCAACTGACTTGTGAAAACTGCTAAAAAACAAAAACAAACTAATTCTTTGACATAAAGCAACTTTTTTTTTTTACAGTAACGCAATAGTTACTTTCCCTGGTAACGAGTTACTTTTATTATAAAGTAATTCAGTTACTAACTCATTTACTTTTTGGAACAAGTAGTGAGTAACTATAACTAATTACTTTTTTAAAGTAACGTTCCCAACAGTGTCCATGTTCATTATCAGTTTTGATTTGCGCAGCTTGTCAGTTAACAACGGCTCCGTGTAGTAACAGCTGCTCTATGTGAAATCACACACATGGAATTTACCGCTGATTATTTACAAGTTTATTATATGTTTTTCAAACGTGATGTCAGTGTGTGGTTCTGTATCTGAGTGGCAGATGACACTGAATGTTGTGCAATAGCCTACCAGTGCTTTTGTATGTGGGTGATCAATTATTCCACCTACACGCCACCTGATTCAAATATTCCACCAACGTTAAATAGTAATGACTTTATGAATTTCTTCACTGATAAAATAGATAACATTAGAAATACAATAGCGAATGTAGATTCTACAACATCTAACACTTCAGTTTCATCCATCGCACCCAAAGATAAACTGCAGTGCTTTACAACCATAGGACAGGAAGAGCTTAATAAACTTATCACTGTATCTAAACCAACAACATGTTTATTAGATCCTGTACCCACTAAATTACTGAAAGAGCTGTTACTTGTAGCCGAAGAACCGCTTCTCAATATCATAAACTCGTCGTTATCTTTAGGACACGTCCCAAATCCATTCAAGCTGGCGGTTATCAAGCCTCTTATTAAGAAACCAAAACTAGATCCTACTGTACTGGCAAATTATAGGCCTATTTCAAATCTTCCATTTATGTCTAAAATTTTAGAAAAAGTTGTGTCTGCTCAATTGAGCACCTTCCTGCATAAAAATGATCTGTATGAAGAATTTCAGTCAGGTTTTAGGCCCCACCATAGCACAGAAACTGCACTTGTTAAAATTACAAATGACCTGCTCCTTGTGTCAGACCAAGGCTGCATCTCATTTCTAGTCTTACTTGATCTTAGTGCTGCGTTTGACACCATAGATCATGACATACTCATAGATCGATTACAAAACTATACAGGTATTCAAGGGCAGGCTCTAAGATGGTTTAGATCCTACCTGTCCGATCGCTACCATTTTGTTTACTTAAATGGGGAGTCATCTCATTTATCATCAGTAAAATATGGAGTGCCACAAGGATCCGTCCTAGGTCCCCTTCTATTTTCCTATGTTGCCCCTTGGTAATATTATTAGAAAATACGGAATTAGCTTCCACTGTTATGCTGATGATACTCAGCTATATATCTCAACGAGACCAGATGAAACTTCCCAATTATCTAACCTAACAGAGTGTGTCAAAAATGTAAAAGATTGGATGGCACACAATTTTCTCCAATTAAATTCGGATAAGACAGAGATACTAATTATTGGACCAAAAAACACTACACAGAATCTTGTAGATTACAATCTGCAACTACACGGATGTACTGTTACTTCCTCTACAGTCAGAAATCTGGGTGTTATATTAGACAGCAATTTGTCTTTTGAAAATCATATTTCCAATGTTACAAAAACTGCATTCTTCCATCTTAGAAACATTGCCAAGCTACGAAACATGTTATCTGTTTCTGATGCAGAAAAGCTAGTTCATGCATTCATGACCTCTAGACTGGACTATTGTAATGCACTTCTAGGTGGTTGTCCTGCTTCGTCAACAAACAAGCTACAGGTCGTCCAAAATGCAGCAGCTAGAGTCCTTACGAGGTCAAGAAAATATGATCATATTACCCCAATTTTACAGTCTCTGCACTGGCTACCTATTAAGTTCCGTATCAGTTACAAATTATCATTACTTACCTATAAGGCCCTAAATGGTTTAGCTCCAGCGTACCTAACTAGCCTTCTACCACGTTACAACCCATCACGCACCCTAAGGTCACAAAACGCTGGACTTTTGGTCGTTCCTAGGATAGCAAAGTCCACTAAAGGAGGTAGAGCTTTCTCACATTTGGCTCCCAAACTCTGGAATAGCCTTCCTGATAATGTTCGGGGTTCAGACACACTCTCTCTGTTTAAATCTAGATTAAAAACACATCTCTTTCGCCAAGCATTCGAATAATGTATCTTTTTAATTGTGAGTGTAGTTGCATCTGATCAAAGGTGCATTTTTATTCATTAGCTTGGGTTAATCTAATTTTACTTTGTTGGATCAGCAGCTATGCTAATGATGTCTGTATTTTGTTTCTATGTTTCGCCACGGGATTTACATCCCGTGGTAACTAGGATTTACACAAGCTCCAGTCTGGATCCAGAACACCTGAGAAGAGATGATGCTGACCCTCAGAGGACCTCAGATGATGCTAACCTTGAATCAACAAACAGAACTAACAATTATTGCTAAATGTGTGACTGAATCATATAATAACTTAATTAATAATATTGATAGTTCATCGTCTAGCTGACTACGTCTTGTATTATTATTATTATTTTTTCTAAAATCCTGTCAAATGTGCACAAACTACTAGCTACTACTAAATATTGTAGAAACATAATTTTCTGTAAAGTTGCTTTGTAACGATTTGTTTTGTAAAAAGCGCTATACAAATAAACTTGAATTGAATTGAATTGAATTCAATACACACCAGAAAAAATTATCATGGATCACTACGAATACCTTAACACTTGTATACGTTACTGTTATCCTTTGTGTTTGATGCTACTTGCACATCGTTAGGTGTCAGTATAAATTTAACATTGGCCAGTGTCAGATTATCATATGACTTTAATATTTTATATAGTAATATATTAATTATATATTAATTTAATGTAATTCAGTTTAGTCTATTTTATAATTACAGATGATACAACTGAACTGTCAAATCTATGCAAAAATTTTAAAAATTTGTTTTTACGTATTTGAATGCATTGCACAAAGCAGGCTACTGGAAATAAACTTACAATGAAAAATACACATTAAGAGTAATGAGCAATATATTCTGTAAATATATTACAATATATTTAATAACACATAAGGAATTGCTGTTTTTATATATTGAAAAATATGTGACAATAAATATTATATTATATATTAAAATATATGTAATTTTATATTCACTAATTCAGTCTATAATATATAGATGTACATATGATAAGATATGGTATATTGCATGTGTAAAAATATATTGAACATATATTTAATCATGCAGTTATTAATATTATTATTTTCCTGTGTCAGACTTCAAGGGCTGCATCAGGTCACACTGCGCAGATGCAGGGGACATCACTTCCTCAAGCCCCACTTGTGGCATTATTTAGAAGATGACAACAAACAAAGTTAAGTCTGACACAGAGAAAGGGACCGATGTGTGAACTTCTAACATGTTTGGCTGGTAAAATAAATGTTGTAAATTCAGATCAGAGAGTCTTTCATGTCTAGAATGAATGTATTCTTGAGTCTATAAGGTAACAATAAGAACTTTATTTGAAATGGGTTTGGCTAAAAGAAAATTTTGGTTTTGTCTATACTGCTAGGGACTACTGTATTGACTGGGTTAAATGGAATTGCATTACTAAAAAGAGAATAAAATACAATTTTCATTGACTAAAATGTGTAAATGAGACTAAATGTCATCAGTTTTCATAGACTAAAACTAGACGAAAATAGCCATGGATAATTCTGACTAAAACAAGACTTAAATGCTCAGACTTTAAATTAAATGAAACTTGACTAGATTAAAAAGAGTGTGAACGTGTCTAAAACTAATAAAAACTAAAATTACAGCTTCACACAAAGACTATACTAAAATTAACATTAAAGCTGGCTACCAAAAACAACATTACATCTGACCAGACTATACTAACCAGTATTTCACAGGCTTGTCTAAATGTTGTGCAGCGAATTTTAAACAAGCTTAAACATGCTTTTTCTTCAGCAAGAGAGTATGGTGAGGCCACTGTAACTGAGTGCATTAGTTATTGTACTTATTATTTTCTTTTAAACAATTACATGCTAATTGTAGGTTTTTCTGAAGCTCTCCACAAGTGATCCTTGGGCAAGTCTTCTAATGAATCAAAAATCTTGCAAGGAGCACCTGGTTGTGGCTGGTTTATGGTGAAATTATGTTCTTTCCATTTCGAATTAAGGCCCCAACAGTGCTCACTGGAACATTCCGAAGTATAGAAATCCTTCTGTAACCAATGCCATCAGTATGTTTTGCAACAATAAGGTTGCAAAGGTCTTGAGAAAGCTCTTTGCTTTTACTTATCATGAAATGTTTCTTGTGTAACACGTTGCTCATGAGACACCTCTTTTTAGGCCATCAGTTGGTACTGAACCAACTAATATTAATTTCCACTGACAAGACAGCGTGAGGAGATCCTTCAGCAGGATCAATGCACGCAAAGCTCCGGATCCTGACAACATTCCTGGGCATGTACTGAGAGACTGTTGTTGCAGAACTCACTTATGTCTTCACAGACATTTTCAACAACTCGCTTAGTCAGGCTGTTGTTCCCACAGGCTTCAAAGCTACCACCATCATTACAAACCTGAAGAAACCATCTCCATCCTGCTTTAATTACTACTGTCTAGTTGCACTTACCCCAATTCTCATGAAGTGCTTTGAACAGCTAGTCATGCACCCCATCAAGTCTGCCCCCCCCCCCCCCGCCTCCCTGGACCCCTTCCAGTTTGCAAATTGGTCCAACCGCTTGAGCGATGATGCCATCGACACTAGTCTCCACTCAGCACTCACACATCTGGACAAAAAAGACTCATATGTGAAGTCTGTTCATAGACTTTATTTCAAAATTCAACACAATGATCCCTCAACAGATCATTCACAAACTGGTCCAGCTGGGGCTCATCACTTCGCTGTGCAACTGGCTGTTGGACTTTCTGACTGGAATACCTCGGGCAGTACAGGTTGGCATTAACACACCCAGGACACTGAACACTGGGGCCCCCCAATGATGTGTGCTGAGCACCCTCCTCTTCACTCTGCTGACCCACGACTGCCCACCATCACACAACTCTAACCTCTTTATTAAGTTTGCAGATGACATGACTGTGGTGGGTCTCAATAGCAACAGAGAGGAGACAAACTACAGGAGTGGGGTGAGCCTCCTGGCTGGGTGGTGCAGAGACAACTCTCTGAATGTGGAGAAGATGAAGGAGATTGCTGTTGACTTCAGGAGGGTGCACACTCAGCATGCTCCTCTGACCATCAACGGTGTGACAGTGGAGAGGGTGAGCAGCACCAAGTTCCTGGGTGTGTATATCACAGAGGACCTCTGCTGGACCGAAAACACTGCAGCACTGGTCAATAAAGCACAGCAGCATCTCTACTTCCTCCGCGAACTGAAAGAGCCAGAGCCCCGCCCCCCATCATGTACACCTTCTACAGAGGCGCCATCGAAAGCATCCCGACTAGCTGCATCTCTGTGTGGTATGGCGCCTGCAACACGTTTTGCCAGAAGACCCTTCAACGCATAGTGAGAGCAGCTGAGAAGATTGTTGGTGTCTGCCTCCCCTCCCTACAGGACATTTAAGGAACCCGTCTCACCTTTTGTAAGTAGCTCAGCTAAAATTGATCAGTAGCTCAACTTTTGTAAGTTTATTTTTGACACTTTAATCAGACCGAATAAGCTCTTTGCACTACAATTATTATATCTGCACTGTTTGTTTACTTCACTGGTTTGCACTCTATCTGCCGTGTGCCTTGTGATGCTTTACTTATCTTTCTTTTTACATGTCCTATTTGTGTATTGGTATAGTTGTACTTTATATTTTATCTGTATTTAATGGTTTAATGTTAGTGTTATATGTATACACCAAGGGTCCGAGAGTAACGCAATTTCAATTATCTGTATGTATGTATGTACTGTACATGTGGAAGAATTGACAATAAAGCATACTTGACAAGAGTCAGGACTGCTTTAGTTACTGATAGATTTCAGCTGGTGTCTTGGGTTTCCATGCCTTTTTGCACCTACCTTTCTTCGTGTGTTCAATACTTTTCCCCAGTGTCATTAAACTTTATTACACAGAAATTAATTTCTGAACTTATTTGTTTTGCTTTCTTTCTGGATTACTTGGTTTGTTACCGACATCTGACGAAAAATCCATGTCAACAGCACCTTTAGAAGTATATTTACTGAGAAAAATGGTGATTCGTTCAATACTTATTTTACCCGCTGTAGTACAAAGGACCTACATGACTTTGGATACAAAGTTTTGAAACAACATGAGGGTGTGTAAATGATGTCATATTTTACAGTTTAGGTGACTAGGCATGTTTGTAATACAGGCATTTGATTGATTTATGCATAATCTTGTACATTTTTTAATCTGACTTTTGTTCTGAAGTTGTCTGTATTAATCTGTTTTACATAAAAAGTAGTAAAAGAACAGAACAAATATAATAATTACATTAAACAAATTTTCGGTGGATTCATTAATGCTATGTTTTCATTTTTGTTGCAAACATTTACATTTTTTAAGTTTTCATTAATACAGAAACTAATTCCTGCAAACAATGGTCAACGACGACAAGGCAACTCGAATCGAAACAGCAGATGCACTGTCATCTGTTTATCAACCACAGGTCATTCCTCACATTCTTGGGGACAGTCCCAGTTGTCCAGGTAATGCTTATGGTGGAATTCACAGAAATTATCCAAAACGCAGCAAGCAGACTAGCACTACACTTACTGTCTAGCACAAGGCATAGTCACAAAATGTGGCAAGTAACTATACAGACAGTTTTCTTTCCTTTGTTTAATTAATTATTTAGGCTATCACAATTTGCTGCATTTTGTTTGTAGTTTCTTAGATGTTTACACTATGTTGCGTGGCCTGGAAGAACACATGATGATAGGGTATGGGTATATATATCCTATATATATCCTATATTTATTTTTTTGCTGAGCATCGACGGTGGTTATCTTTACACAAGAGAGATGAAAGAAGTGCTTGTATAATAAGTAAAATAATCCGTAACAGACTAATTGAGCACACATTATCTGTCTTAATTATTTTCTAGAATTATTTAATTATATTCATGTTTCATAGCCCATAAATGTTCTTTCCTGTAACTCCTCTAGACTTTTGTTTGATTATTAACTGGGAAATAACCCGGTAGAAAAAATGTCAATTGTTTTTTTGTGTCATTAAGTTTTAAGCATTTTGGTTTTAAAAACAAATAATTTTAAACTATTTGTGGACATTAAGCAGCGGGGCTGAAATCTTACATCAATGTTAACAGTTAAAGATAAAGCATGTTTAGTAGTAGTCTATTTGAGATCCTTGCATTATATGATGAGATTTTCACCCCAAAATAAAAATACTGTCATTATTTACTCACCCTCAAGTTATTCTAAACCTATATTAATTTTTCTGTTCCCCTCAACATAACAGAATATATTTTGAAGAATGTTCATAACCAGAAAGTTTCTGGTCCTCATTGTCCCCAATAGTGTATTAATTTTTTTATTTTATTTTTTGGTTACCAGTATTGTTCCAAAGATATTATTTTGTGTTCAACAGCAGAGGGAAACTCACACAGGTTTAGAACAACAACAGAATTTTTATTTTTGGGTGAACTATTCTTTAAAGCAGCTAGCTGCTTGTTGCCATTTGTGTCAACAATGTAAATCAAACATCAGAAAGAAAATCACTCACTGTCCTTGACTGAATAATATTAATTGTAAAATAAGGAAGAATTAATGTATATTGAATTTATACAGTGAAGAGTATTAATTTCCTTTATACAACGTAATATTTCTCATTTGTTCTATTATAATTTGAGTGAGTGACGTGACATTCAGCAAAGTATGGTGACCCATACTCAGACTTCGTGCTCTGCATTTAATCCATCCAAAGTGCACACACACAGCAGTGAACACACACAAACCATGAACACACACCCAGAGTCAAACTCCCTAACCACCAGGTCATGACTTCACACTTGTGACTAGTGATGATTTACTTTTATGCAGTAAGCTTGGTTTTACTTGGGCTAGTATTTTTTGTGATATTGTAATTGGTAACAATAAATTTCAGTGCATCAAAAACGTTTAATGGAATAAAAATCCTATTTATCACATTGTGTGTGTGTGTGTGTGTGTATATATATATATATATATATATATATATATAAAGATTATATGATTATGTTTACATACATTTAAACAAATATGGACTTCTTAATTAAATGTGAAAAAAAGCAGTTCACGTTCATCCTCAGATCAGTTGCTTGTTTTTACTTTATTGACTTGACCTCTGGAAATGTCAAATTACTACTATGGAGTGAGTTTTGGTTCTTTATTACATGCGAGAAAATAAAAGATCTGAGAGAAAAAAAAAAGTTTGAGAGAAAAAGTTATCACACTGATAGCAAAAAAACATTTCATGAGAGAAAAAAGAATATTTGAGAGAAAAAGTTTTCATGCCAATAGCAAAAAATAATAATATTTGAGACTAAAAAAAGTTTTGAGAGAAAGTATTTTCTCATAGAACATAAAAAAATATACATTTGAAATTTTTAAAATTATTTCTGAGAAAAAAAATCTCTCTCAAAATACTTTGAAAAAAACTCTCAAATATATATGTTTTGCTATCAGTGTGAAAATATTTTCTCTAAAAAAAAAAAGTGTTTCTCTCGAAACGCTTTTCTTTGCTCTTGATGCAATTTCTTGCTCTCGTGTCAGGATTTTGCTTTCACTGTGAGAATTGTGTCACGGGCGGGGCCACGTTCCTATTGGCCAGTCGGGTGAGCATCGTCTTGTCTTGGGAGTCGAACTGATTCATAACACCATTGTTCGGTTCACCTGCATAGATGCCGCCTCTGCCTTATGGCTAGTTAAGTTGAGCAGTGAGCACGGACACTCCAATGTTTGGGTAAGATGATGACACACAGCTGGCTGAGCAAGTTCAGTATCACTGAAGATTAAACATTAAAAAATAGCACTCATATTCATGAATGAACGTGTATTATATTATTTGCTTGCTAATCGCTAGTAAAGCTAACCAGCCATCATGCTAGGTAAACTTGCAAACTCACCTGGTTTATACTATGTTTAAATCAAATGCCAAATTAATGTTTTGATTTAGATAGTTTCACGCCTTATTTAGTGAGTAGTGAGCTAGTTTCTACCTTTGCACTTGCGAGCCTCAAAGCACCTGAAGGGTAACTGCTTGTTCTTACAACCTCCCGCACAACTTTCAACTAACGTTAGTATACATGGAAGGTGGCAACCCTACAACTAGCTAACGTTAGACAGTGATTGACATACCGTTTGAAAGATTTAAAAGAAAAAATAATTACCATGACAGTACAGGCACAAACATATTTGTGGGTTGCTAATGTAAGAGTTAGTCCTAGACCTGCAATTTACCTTGTCAGCTCTAGACCTCAGCTAGATGGTAAAAAATATTTAGAATAAGCCCGTGTAGCTGAGTTTGTGAGCTATACATGCAGTGTAGCTAAACATGTGCAACAACCATACAAAGACTATTTTAAACAAAACTAGGTGGGACACTTTCAAACGGTATATCAATCACTGCTCACTACTCACTAAATAAGGCGTGAAACTATCTAAATCAAAACATTAATTTGGCATTTGATTTAAACATAGTATAAACCAGGTGAGTTTGCAAGTTTACCTAGCATGATGGCTGGTTAGCTTTACTAGCGATTAGCAAGCAAATAATATAATACACGTTCATTCATGAATATGAGTGCTATTTTTTTAATGTTTAATCTTCAGTGATACTGAACTTGCTCAGCCAGCTGTGTGTCATCATCTTACCCAAACATTGGAGTGTCCGTGCTCACTGCTCAACTTAACTAGCCATAAGGCAGAGGCGGCATCTATGCAGGTGAACCGAACAATGGTGTTATGAATCAGTTCGACTCCCAAGACAAGACGATGCTCACCCGACTGGCCAATAGGAACGTGGCCCCGCCCATGACTCAATTCTCACAGTGAAAGCAAAATCCTGACACGAGAGCAAGAAATTGCATCAAGAGCAAAGAAAAGCGTTTCGAGAGAAACACTTTTTTTTTTTTTTTAGAAAATATTTTCACACTGATAGCAAAAAATATATATTTGAGAGTTTTTTTCAAAGTATTTTGAGAGAGATTTTTTTTCTCAGAAATAATTTTTAAAATTTCAAATGTATATTTTTTATGTTCTATGAGAAAATACTTTCTCTCAAAACTTTTTTTAGTCTCAAATATTATTATTTTTTGCTATTGGCATGAAAACTTTTTCTCTCAAATATTCTTTTTTCTCTCATGAAATGTTTTTTTGCTATCAGTGTGATAACTTTTTCTCTCAAACTTTTTTTTTTCTCTCAGATCTTTTATTTTCTCGCATGTAATAAAGACACATTTCTAACTCCATAACTACTATTATAACAAATAAAAATGTTTAAAGAGACGCTGAGGAAAAAATAAATTACAACTTTTCAGAAAGTTTTATATTGCATATACACCATGGCATGCCGATTACTTTAGAAATGTTAAATCTAGAACAAAATGCACAAACTCATAAATAAACTTTGCATTATATTACCTCCACTATTTACAAACACAAAGTGCACATTATTAAAATGTTAATAGGAGTAGCAATGCTCATTAATTCTTAAAACTATTGGGACTCAAACATATTTAAACACCATCATATTACTTGCAAAAGACCATAAGATAACGTAGGCTATAATTTCAGCTACTTGACTATAAATTGTTATAACACTGTAGTTCTTTATAAAATATTTGAATAATTTTAATTTTGTTTGTGTGGTTTATTGTATGGGGTAATAAAACAAATGAAACTAGGATATATGTTCAGCTGGAAAATTTAATAACTGAATAAAAACATTAATACATTTTAAATCTTCAACACACTCCAGCAGCTTAACAGCAATGTACAATAAAACTGCAAAGAGACAGTCCAAACTGAGCTATTGTTGTTTTGCAAGTATATCATTTCTAAAATCTAACTCAGACATCTCGCTGTGCATGTTGCATATAATGCATCTGTAATTCTAGTTCTCCAGGCAAAGAACAACCACATATCATGCACTGAAACAGGTGATCTGGGGCAAAAGGCAATTTATTGCCCATTTGGTGTGACTCAGTTTGTTGGGCTAACGGAGGTAAGTTTGTTAATTGTGGAATGATTGGCATCTCATTTATGGTGCCCTGTGAGGTAAAGAAGATGCCTTGTGGTAACGGACCTGGAAGTTGCCTTCCAACAGAATGCAGTGGATGCGGAGCAGGTATATTTAGAGCTGGTGGAGGAAAATGGGGTGAGATAAAAGATGTAGGCTGATTTAGAGGAATCTGCTGGCCAGAAATCAGAGCTAGGTGCTGTTGTGCCCGGATGTGACCTTGTTGAACTGGTCCATTTACAAGGGTCTGAGAAACAACTGGAGCAGCCTGAAACCCCCACATTGGAGGTCTATCCCCAAGGGGAAAATGAGCTGGAGAGTACGGGATGTTCACAGGTCCCATCTGGTTTGTAGGAGTTGCACTAACCCAAGTATGAGGTATCTGAGTCTGTTGCTGGAGCTGTGGCTGATGAAGCTGTTGCTGAAGAAGCTGCTGTGGAACCTGCATTTGCTGAGGCAAGTGCTGGATTAGTCTGTTTTGCTGATTCTCTAATGACTCTCCAGGTATTTCTTGCAAGCCCATGGATGTAGACATTTCTAATGATGTTTTCATACCCCATGCAGTGGTATTCTGTAGACCAGAAGCAACAGCGTGTAGGACTATACCACCAGTATGACCCATCTCTGTTTTAGCCAGACCAGTGGAATTTGGCATTTGCAAATCATGAGTGAGTTTATCAGATTCCTTGTTGGGTGGTGCTTCTAAGTCAACAGTTACATTGCCATCTTCTGATGAAGTTTTGAACAGCTCTGGTTTAGCTGTTTGCACCGAATCACAGAGTATTGGCCACTGCGACTGCTGCAGGTCTTGAATTGCTCTCGGTGATTGCCTTTTTCCATCCAGAAGTGAAGGCCTGTCCACGGGGTGTTGTGAATGCTTGCCTTTTTGCTCTGTTTCAGACATGCTTCTCTCCGAGTAATGATTAGATTGTGTTGACATTAGTACATTTTCTTGAAAAGGTTGCTGCTGGTGCAGGACCTCTGGGAGACCATCACATTTAGGCAAGTTCGTCTTAAGCTGACTTCCTGGCCACTGCATCTGCACTGCATTGCTTGGCTGGCCTTCCAATACATTTGAAGGCATTTGAGAGTGCAGCAGTTCTTCTGATGAAGGCGCCATTTGTAGCTGCCATTCTTGCTGCAAATTAATCTGCTGGGAATGACTTGTAGTGTGCAAGTGCTGTGATCTAAGATGAATGCGTTGATGTCTTTTTGCGTCGAACCTATGGGATTGGTGTGGAACCACATTTGGCAACAGTGTTTCTGGCATGATTCTACCAGACAGAGGCGCCATTCTTCCGTTTTCTCGATCTAACCTTGGCCTACCTCTCCTGCCGGTATTTACTCTGCCTCTTTGAGAATGTATGGACAGTGGATAACCGTGACTCTGGCCTTGCCGTTTACGGACATGAATCTTTTGATGCACAAGGAGACTGCTAAGCCAAGGAAATGACTTATGGCACTCCTGGCATCGATGGGGTCTCTCCCCTGTATGAGTGTTTAGATGGTCTCGGAGCAAGTACGCTAAAGCAAAGCTCTTGTCACACAGATGACACTTGTAAGGTTTCTCACCTGTATGGGAAAGCATGTGCCGCTGAAGCTGGCTCTCGTCACTGTAGCCCTTACGGCATTGTGTGCAGCGAAACGGCTTTTGTTGATGCAGCCGCTGGTGTGTTTTCATGTTGTGATGAAATGCAAAATCCTTACCACAGTCCGGGCACCTGAACGGCTTCTTCCCAGTGTGGATAATTGAATGCTGCTGCAAATAGCTACTAAATCTGAAAGATTTTTTACACACTTGACACTGATAACCCTTGTTGTGTATGCGCATGTGAAGTTCTAAAACTGATCGGTAACGAAAGCACTTTCCACAGTCTCGACACCTGAACGGTTTCTTCTCTGTCTGGTCCTCTAATGCCCCTACGCCCGACATACTTTCAATATCTGCCTCGTCCATACCAACATCATCCTGCTTTTCAAGTACCGATTTAACCTGATTTGTGATATGTGTTGTGTTTAAACCCAAAATGTTAGTCATATGTGTTTGTGAATGGGATTGCAGCATGGATTCTGACTGAAATTTAAGAGGACAATACTGGCAGGCATAGACCTTATCGAATCTTTTGCCGTTACACATCCTTTCATACTCTGCCTCATGGATTAACATGTGTGCTCTTAAATCAGATGCTGCATAAAAAATTTGAGGGCACAGAGGACAGTTGCGCTGCTGCTCAACATTTCCTTTCGCTTTACCTCCTTGCCCTTCAAGAGATACGTTATGGTTTGTAATACATGCCTCAGACCTAGTGGAGATCTTTTTGTGTTGCCGACAATGTGCTCGCATGTTTTGTGCAAAAGCAAACGTTTTCCCACAGTATGAACAGCTGTATGGCTTTTGGCCTGTGTGGAGATACTGGTGCTGCTGCAAAAGGCTGCTGTATTTGAAGTTCTTCCCACAGATTTTGCACACATGTGCTTTTTCTTCAGTGTGCCTGCGTCGATGGTCCTCCATGACGTAGCGATGCTTGAAGACCAAACTACAATCTGGACACTCATATGGCTTCAGCGCAGCGTGGGATCGTTGGTGTATATGCAACGTCACTAAACTCTGAAAGCCTTTGTTGCACTCCTGGCACCGATAAGGACTATCTATTGAGTGACTCTGCATGTGAGCATTGATGGACACCCTGTACTGGAACTCTTTGCGGCACAGAGGGCAGCGAAAAGGCTTTTCCACATTCTGTTCACAAACATGAAGCCTTAATCTCATCATTGTCGAGAAACACATACCGCAGTGCTCACACTGAAATTTCCTCCGTTCCTTGTATATCCTCTCGGAGCGTTTTGAATGTGACAGACTCGGTTGGCTGTTTTCTTTATGAATACTGCGGTGTTTGATGAGGTCACTTCGATGCTGAAAAGTAATGCCACATTCTTTACAAACAAGGGAAGCCTGTTCATCTTGGTGCATGTGAAAGTGTCGATGCAGGTTGTATGTTTCCCGACGAGTGAACTTTTTACCACATTCATTGCATTCCAGTTTGCTTTTCCTTCGCTTGACAACTATGCCTGTCCCATCACTCTTAGGTTTATCTTCTCCTTCCTTTTCTTCTGTGTTGTCCTTAACCTTCTCAATGCTTTTGGGATCTTCTCCTTCCTTCTCTTCTGTGTAGTTCTTCACCCTCTCCACACTTTTGGGATCATCTTCTCTTTCCTTATCTTCTGTGTTGTCCATAACCTTTTCCGCGCTTTTGGGATCTCCTGCTTCTCCCATCTTCTCTTCTGTGTTTTGTGTTGCATCTACATGAGACTTGGCTACTTCACTTACATTTGTAGAATCTTTATCTCGTTTTGGTGGGTGTTCTTCCTCTCTGGTATGCTTTGACTCTTTTATGACATTTTCTGTAGTTTTGTCAGCTGTTTCTTCTTTTTCGGTTTCTTGCCCTATAGAGTGATAGCAGGAAAACATTAAATAATATAAAATAAGTATTTTCCAATGTACCCAATAGGTGGCAGTCATTCACATTTAGAATTGTAATAAACGGTTTAGATTGTCAGTTTTATAAAATTTGTACTGTAGCTCATCTAAAGAATGTGGAAAAGCGTGACATGTTGGCAACAAAAAGGTATTAAATACAATAGAATTAATCAAAACCAACAAAATATGCAAATTTGTCCAAGCAATAATAAAAGGCATGTTTTACAATTTTACAATTTGTTTTAAATATAATTTTGTAAAAATAGAAAAATTAAAATCATGACTCGATTGGTGAAATCAAAATCGTGATTCGAATCGAATCGTGAGTTGAGTGAATTGTTACATCCCTAGTCAGAAAATTTGAAGAGAAGATGAAGTATAATTTGATGTCAAAAAATACAAATAAAAAATCATTGAGCAGTTTTGGCGGAAGAGACGAACTGCAAGCTTTGAATGCTTATATCTTCTAAATGCAAAATGCAAATGTTTAGGAGCACACTGCCTTATAGCTAACCTTAAGACTAACATATTGAGACTCAAAAAAACCTTTAATTCTGATTTCATGGGGATTTTAAAGTATAAACAATTAATTACATGCCATATAACTTTCAATAACAATCTGATAGCTCAAAGTATGTCTCTTTAAAAATTCAATTCCACCACGAAGGAAATTAATGTGATTTTTACTTCAGGAACCAGACTGTTGCACTCTGCAAAAATTTGACATTCTGCATGAGTGACAGTGGCAAGTATGTAACAACTGCCTTGAATATATCTATCCGAAAATGCTACAATTGTTATTATTATTATTAATATTTATGTCAGACTGGCTCTGGTTACTGATACGCAGAAAATGTATTGAAACAAAACTTTATTTGTTGCATGCAATTATTACTATTAAAATATCTAGATCTTAACGCATGAAAGGGTTAAACAAACAGTTGTATTTCTGATTGGGTTAAAACAGGCCAATTACAGAAAAAAAATATTGCTGTCAGAAAAAAAAAAACCTCCCAAAGAGTTTCTGCATGCTCTTTCCACGTCTAAATAGATGTGTTAAATTGCACAAGTCTACGCTATGTTCAAGAAAACGGCGCGTGCCCTTTACGGTCTGTCCTTGATGCAAAGTTGTACTTACCGATGTTTTCATTGTGGAAACGTTCAGACATCACATCGCAGTCCGTATCGGGCTCCGCTGAAACCAGATCTTGGTTATCATTATTAAGCAGCAGGTCCGCGGTTTGCTCGTCCTCTTTAGAATTACAGGACATTCCTGATGCATCTTTGTTGCGTGGTGAAAGAGCAACGCCATGTGGAGGTGCATTTTCATTTGCTAGTGAAGACGGAACACCAGGGTCAGTCGTTCCCTTTACGTCGCTTCCTTGTGCACAAACCTCAGTTTCACAATCGGCTACTGTAGCTGATACAGGTTGTAGTTCAGGTTTGTTTTCAACGAGTGTACCGTTAATGAGTTTATCTCCTAATTGTTCTTCGGATTCAGACTGTACAGTAGCCATTTTTCACATATTTTTCTCTTTTTTTTCTCCACCCCTTGAAACATGGAAGCCAACGATTGATTGGAAGCGTGTGCTACGTCACATGCGCCCCCTGAGACTACATTTAAAGCGACACCTTTCAATAAAAGCTAAAGGATCGGATTTAGTTGCTTATTTGCGTTTTAGAATTTCTTAAAGACAAAGTTTTATAGACTTAGCAGTTTTATTGATAACCATGGTCAGGCAGGTATTTAGTGTATGTACGACTATTTGTGTAGATAACCTTTAAGTAAAATATACATCTAAAAACCAAAGTAATTGCCATGCATCCAGGGGGAACCAATGCTGCATACAATTATTAATTATTACTACTATTTAAAGCAACTGTTCTGTTATTTATTTATTTTAAGATGTAACTTATTCCTGTGATGAAATATGTGACAAATTATCCTTCAAAATTTGTAATATTCTGCTTTGGTGGACAAAAAATATTTCCTATTATCAATGTTGAAATAGATAAAAAATAATAGAAAACAGAGGCTAAATGTATTGATTGCTTTTATTAAAACTTGCAGACATTTTTTCCAAGTACAAGTGATTTTTGTTAACATGGTGAAAAGTTAGCAAAATAGTATATTGAATTGCAGTGTCCGGGCGATCTTAGATCTCTACATAAGTCAGCAATTCAGAAAACTGCATTTATTTCCATGGAACTGGAGTGACTCTATGCAGTATAATGTCCCTTACACAGCATTTGGATGTACTTTCTGAAACCGTGATAGTAGCAAAAGTAAAATGTCATTTTGCTCTGATATTCAGTGCCTCAATTAAAAAATAAAAATGAATGATGTTTTCTTGCCACAGTAAGAATACTGAAGAGTTTTTAAGCCTGCCTAGAGGATTTATTTTTCTAAACTTGCAATAATCATATAGAAACTTAAGCAAGCAGATCCATAAAATGTCAGTAATTTACTAACCGCGACAAGAGTGCAGAAGTCATTTTAGGTATAGATTTGAGCTTTTTGGTGTACATATTATACAATTTATTATATATCTGCGACAGGCATAACAAGGTGTGGCTGCAATATGACATTGCACAATACGCGACTAGTTAACCTTAAAAAAGATTGCTTCAATAAATACATTTACTGTAACTGAATACATTTCAATTGTCCACATCTCACGGCAACATTAACGTCTGCGTCTTCGTCTGAGATCTACTGTTCTGCCACGGCGTGGCTGTTGAGTAACTCCATTCATGTCATTCGGTGGTTCAGTGAGCCGAGTACCATCTAAAATATCTGGAGGTGGTGGTAGAGGTGGAACAGTTGCTGGGATTTGCTGCTCTAGCTGTGGCTGCTCCTCTTGTGGCAATAACAGTTGTTCATAAGGCTGCTGTTGTGGAGGTTCCTGTTGCTGTTGATGCTGTGCAGGTTGCTGTAATTGTTGCGGTTGTGGAATTTGTTGCTGAGGCGGCTGATGCTGCATCTCAAGTAGACCCAACAGACGTTGCAAAAGTACATTATTCTGCTGCAGGCTATTTGTAAGGGCCTCTTGTGAAGCCACAAGCGTCCGCATATCACGTCTAAAACCTTCTCCAAACTCACGCAGGTTTTGCTCCATGCGATTTCCAAGCTGCATGGCTGCTTCTCCCAGTCCACGAAGTTCATCTTCCAGCCAGGAAGTGCGTGGTGGAGGAGGCTCCAGTGGACCCTGGTGGGTTCCTAAAGATGGTTCTGGGCTTGGCTGAGGAGTCCCGTTGAGGAACGGGGCACTGTATAGTGGTGAAGGAGGTAGCCAGCGTTCTGATGTTGGAGGTGGTACTATTCCCAGACCCAAGCCCAAACCCAGTTTATCCTCCATGCTGTTCTCCACACCCTCACAATCATCTCCATCTTCACCCTCTTGCTCACCAGCTTCATCCTCTTTTTCGAAGCCATCTCTTTCAGAGCTATCTCCAACTGCAACTGAAACAGCAATAACATATACATCGACTTTAAATAAATATTCTCAGACTTTATTGTAGAATCAGATTTGTAGGATCAATCAAACCTGGATCAGTGTCTGACAAACACGTGAAACTGGCTTTTCCTCTGGTGCTCTGCTTTTGACGAGATTGCTGGAGCCTGGGACTAACTTGGGTCTGTCTTCCCAAAATCGCAGCCCCTCTGCTTGATGGCAGATAGCAGGTGCGGTGCCTTGCGTCGGCCAGTCTACCACCGTTGCGTCTTTTCAGGTCATCCCAGCGTTTTTTCACTTCTCTTAGAGTCCGAGGTACTCTAGACACAGCATTGACGCGCTCAAGTATCCCGGCCCAAATGCGCTCTCTTTCTCGGCGCCGGAGCCTCCCTGCTGGACCGAACAGCTCTCCCTCACAACGGGTCACCTCTGATACCAACACCTCCAGCTCTGCCCCGCTAAAGCGGCTCTTCCTTTTTCCTATACCTCCTGCGGCTAATGCTGAAGACACACCCCTGTCTTTAAATAAAAGGCACATTTTCATTTGACACAAAACTAGGTTTTGCATTTTTATTCAAAGGCACACCAAATGCATTTTCTGTTTTTTGTTGCACTGGTTAATAAGATCTATTGGATTAATACTGACATCTAGCAGCATGAATGCAGCATCATGCAAAAGTGTGTTACTAATGACAATTTTCAAGGGTCAGTGGCAGATAATAATACCTGGGATGAACACCAAGTTTGTAGTAAATGTAATTTCTGTGTTCATGGTGGTTTAATTTTTGGATTTAAAAAAATCTTATTTAAAAGTCTAATTAAAATCTAATATTAGGATTTTTTGGAGTAGTACATGATGTAAACACTTGATGCTTCTACCATGACTGAAATCTTCATCTTAAGTGAGTGAACATGATTTGAAATGTTTTACTTGTACTTAATTTCTATAACTGCAAAACCTTAGTAACAAGAGAAAAATAACAATTGTTATTGTGTATCAGGAGTAAAGTAAAATCACATATTATTAAGACTTCCTACCATCTATAACTTACTCTGTTCTATTGGGATGAGATCATCTGAAGACATTCCAGGTGCGACTATGTTGGGATGCACAACCACAACGTTAAAAGGCAGGCTGCTTGGCAACCCACCATTCTCGTAGTCACAACTGCCCTCTGAGTCTTCATCTTCCCTGGGGAAACCGTCCTCTGAAACCCCGCCTCCAAAGGGCCCCTCTGGAGACTCCACTTTGATGTGCATGGGAGGTGAGTGCTCATACAGCAACCCCCCCTCCTCGTAGTATTCAGTCATGGATGTGTTGTGGTCTACAGACACCCCAATGTGACTGGTGGACAGCGTGCCATTCACAAGGAGGGTGAACAGCCACCATGCTGTTCCATGGCAAGGCGTTCATTGCTTCATTGTGATGTCTAACAAAAATAGCCTTAATAATGGGTTCTGTAATACACAGCCACAGAAAATAGATATTTGCTACGGGAGAGTAATAGGTTAATGTGTCATTTTAGAAAGGGACGGTGTTCATTTACACTGATTCTACACATTTATTGCGATGGTTTTGTTGACTGTATCTTTACTAACGTCAGACCAAGAAAACCAAAACCTGTGGCTTCCGTCCAAAAGCAAAACTCGGAGATGTTCTTCTGATATTCTGTTATGTTTGACATTATTTATTTGTATCATTCATGACATGCAGACATCTTAGAGCTCTCCTGATTGACAGTAAATCTGGCAATGACGAGTAAAATTCCGGGGCTACTGAGGAGAGATCGAGAAATAAAACAAAGAATGCTTGGATAATATAGTTGAATTCGCATTTAAATTTTTGTTTAATTAAGGGGATGTTTTAAATATAAAGGCCAAGATTACCTGTGTCGCAGCAGTGCGCATATATTCTGCACCACAACCGCAATGGATGCGCATTCCGCATAAATTACGTTAGCCGCCACTAGCTCTTCTCAAGCAAATACTGCTGTTCGTGTAAAAATCATATATGCGACGTGCCCGCATTACGAGAATGAAAAGGAAAAAAATAATAATCCGCACTCACATCGTCGTACTGTGATAAATGACTAGAACGTTTAAAAATACTACAATGATATAAGTACATAGATGCAAAGCCAACCTCTTAAAATCTTAAATGTCCACAGAACCCAAATCGTCGCAGGAATATGACATCACACAAAGATATTTGCGGTGTGGCTATTTCTGAAACCCTAAAAGTGATATTTTATTAATTTTAACGGCGAAAGTATATTTAAACACGTCGGTCTTTTGTCATCTTGCACAAAAATAAATTAATAAATAAATTCAAATAAAAAAACAGAAACCGAAATAAAAGGAGTTGGACTATACAATTTAAAGTGCTGTGAAATACATTAAGCCTACAAGTTTGCCTTAACTTTTCAAAACATAAAACACTAAATAAAACTTCTATTTTAAACAATGTGTGAAAAGAAAAGTCAGTTTGGTGCTAACCTAAATTTAGCTTAGTAGTTATTCCAGATGTTACCACGTAAGTCTTCTAGAGAATTTGGTGCTAGCACATTTATGTGATTTTTTTTCTATTAATGCTCCACAAATGCCAATGAATAAAAAAAAGTAGTAGTTATAAGAATAAATAATAAGTGGAAATAAAAGTAACAGTCTATGCTGTCTCTTTATTAAAAATAATATAACTGCTCTGTGATAACATTATTGAACAAAAAAACATGCAATGGCTTGGACTACTTTTAGTACTTGCTCTCACCGGAGTGTGAAGGATCCCTTTGCTTAAAATCAGCCTCCCTTATATAGCTGACCCATTTATGCAACTGGACTTTTGATTCAAAACTGAGTTAAATCCCTTTTGAAAATGTTCAGATGCATGTGGCAACTATCCTGCTTTCCTTAATAAATTGATACTGATGTTTATAATGCGGAACTAAATCTAGAATACATTTTTCTCAAAGATAATAAAGGCATAATAATCATAGCCATTTGTATTTCTATTTTTGATCCTTGTATAGCCTTCATTTGCCACCTGTACGCTCCCAAAAGAGCTAATGATTGATCTGCGATTTCTTGGAATAACCAGTGGAACAAAACCCACACCGATTTCACCACACTGTGCCAACCACAAGTAACTTTTCTTGTAAAGTTCTGTTTCTGTCCACCTCCTTTTAAGTAAAATATTTCATTATTCACTTGGTGGACATCATTTTCTAACTTGTGAATTTTAAAAGTGACATGTCTTTCTAACATAATGCAATGCCCAGCATAAATAATGAACAGTATCTCAATAAAAGTGTCCTTACCAGTCTGTATGTCCTAGAACACAAGAGTCGGTATCACTCTTAGAAGAAAAGGTAAAAAAAATGAGCCCATTGAGGTTCCTGGAGATTGCAACTGTAGGGGAACCTTAAACGTTAATTTTTTTAACCTTTTTGAAAAGGTTCTAATTGGAACCTTCAATTAATGGCGCATTAATGACCCTCATCAGTTCCCTTTTTTAACATTATCCTGCATAGCAATAACATTGTTATTATTATTATTACTATTGTTATTATTAATATTCTATATTACTAATATAATTTGATGATATAAACAGCATAACACCATGATTGTCCATAAACTGATTAACACCAAAATATGTATTACAAACAAACCAACAAACACATAAAATAAATAAACAACAATCCATATCATGGATTTATATACATATAAATTCACTTAATAAAAACAAACAAACAAACAAACAAAAAACTGGCCATTGGGGGTGGCATGTTGGTTTTGGCATTATCATACATTAAACAGTTTAAAATAAATGTCAGGGTGTCTCTCAACTTTGAAGCATATTCAGTGTGGAAGATGAAGTGTAGAGCTGTGTTCACATCGTCTAATTCACAGACCTCCTCCCCTTCCATCATTATTTCTAAAAGAGACTCTGGATCCAAGGCATGTCCCTTTATAAACAGCACAGGGTTGTGTGTATGTGGTTCCTGAACAAGGATAAAATCATGTTATACTATTACAATATTTAGTAGTTAATGTGAAATGTATTATTATAAAAAAAAATAATAATAATTAAGACTCAAAAAATGAGTCAGTAATTAATCTTTGACTTTTGTTGAACCTGTCACAATGTAATAGAGGTGTTGAAAAGAAAGATGAGGCATTGTAAACTATATTAAAGATAATAGAGAGGGCAAGTGGTCATGAAAATCTAATCGTTTTGGTTGTAAGAATCCCTTACTAAGACTCACCTTACTCTACATCAGTTTGAAAAATTTAATTAATAAATTTACTCTCCTTGATGTTGTTCCAAACATGTATAACTTTTTTCTTCTTCAGAACACAAAATAAGATATATACTGGGGTCCCAAACAACAAGCAAATCGAATGAACACAATGGTAAATATTATGATATAATGAATTTGACTCAATCCTTCATTTCTGGGAACATTTAAAGAGTAATTAAACCCTAAACCAACTTTTTTTAGTTAATGATCTATAAGAATGGGGCTTTATTAGTGCTGTTCATTGATTCAAGTAACTTTTTTGACATTTGAGTATAAAGTGTTTTAATATTATATGTTGTAAAAACGAGTGCTTCCCTCTTCAGGTTGAACGGTGGCTAATGCAGTTGATTTTTCCTATTGGATGTTTGCGGTGGTACGTGATGTAAGCGGTGGCAGGTGGCGTAAGCAATTTTCAGCTCGCCACGCCCTTGGCAGTATAAAACCATCTCGTTCCATCAAAATCACTGTACCGAGTCAGGAGGAGCTGGAATTGCAAGTATTGAAAACGATCAGGATAGAGTATTTTAGCATCTATTTAGCATAGCATTTATATGGTTATTTGGATTATTTAGTGTAGCCTATGCAGTTAATTAGCATAGCTATTAGTGTAACGTTAGTATTGTTAGAAGCATAGTTAGTAGCATAGTATTGCATCAGTTAGGATAGCTTCACGTTGGCGTAGATTTATTTACAGTGGTCAGGATGGTACGTAGGTGTAGAGTTACTGGTTGCGACAGAACTGCTGGACTGAATAGTTTTCCAGCAGACTTGAAATTAAGGCGCCAGTGGTTGCATGCACTTGGCCTGGAAGACCGCGAGTTCCTGCCTAGAGCTGGAGTGTGCAAACTGCATTTTACGCAGGATTGCTTCTCCAACGCAATGGAGGTGGAAATGGGCTTCTCCACACAGCTTGCGCTGGAAAGCGACACAGTGCCTTACTCAGAGACTGCGTGGCTGCTTTGCTAGCATCGTCAGATGCCGATCACGATGCGGGAGTTAAGACAGCAGTTTGAGTCAGCGGCTCTAATTGATATGGCTCAGGCCCTGGCCCTACTTGCGTCACTACATTCACTCTCAATTTTAGCGACTCTGACAGCAGCTGTCAATTAATCCGTCACTGCGGGTCTCAGGTCCACGCCGCACTCGCTCAGCCCCGCCCTCGGTTCGTCCCCTCTATCTCCGCTGTGCTCTGCCCACTTTTCAGCATTTTTCAAATATTATATAGTGGGTGGAGTCAGGCTCTGAACAGGGGTTTAGTTACCCTTTAAGCACTTAGGTTCATTAAAGTATCTTCATCAATTTCAGTCTCCGATTAAACAACAGGAGTCATAAAATTTAAGTTATAAAGTTAGAGTTATAAAGGCACTTATAAAGTACATACAAACAGTATTATTTTAATTCAACATAACTTTACTACCTTGACAGGGACAACGGTGTCTCTATTGAGGATTGATGATAATAGCGCCCTGCAGTTCTTCGTGAATGAAGTAATGTTAGCAGCACTCGACCAAGCAATCAATGTAACTCGCAGTGCCCTCTGTTGGTGAAAATAATCAATACACAAGTGCTCTGTTAACCAGCAGGCTAAAATCTTTACAAATATCTTGAAATAAAAAATCTGAGAAAAGGTCTTGGGGTGTAACCATGGTATACGCTGAATAATTAACTCTGGACCAGTAAACTGACTTAAGCTTGCACTTGAATGTAACGTTTTTTCCACGCGACCTCTTATCTTGTGCGAAACAGATTCAGTGCTTTGCATTGCAAATTGCGTATTAACCCCAGAAACCTTCACCCTGGATTAAATGCTTTTTGTTCGTTTTTATTCTCAAAATCGAAACAATATAATAATAATAATAATAATAATAATAAGAAACAATTATTAGGAAAAAAAGAAAAATAATCTTGCTGATGAAACCTTAAACAACACATAGGCTAGATATGCTTCAGATATGAAGGATTACAGAATGATATAATGGTGTTCTTCAACAATATAAACACGTGTCCAACCTGATCATGTCTAAAAGGTGTTTTGCCAGCCAGATAAAATAATTTGGTTTTGTCACATATCATGTTTTGAGCTGAATTAGTAGGCTCCCTGTGATTAAAAGCTTGAATTTGGTATGGGGAAAATCTAAAGGATGTACGGCTGTAAAATATGACTATATTAAACAGACTAAAGTCTGTTTTTAGGAATAAGAATTTCATTTCACCCTCTCAATTTAACACAGAATAGCTTATTGTTCATTTATGTACATAAAACTGAATGTAGATTTTTTGTGATTTTTAATTTGTGTTCTGAAAATTTACAACAACATTGTGCACTAAAGATTATTCTGCAATTTAGAGATATGTGTGGTGGTCATGGGTACAGGTGAAACACAGCCTTTAACCATAACAAAAGTTCTTAAAATAACTGCCAAATAACCAGTGGATCATTATTGAAACTTTAAGTTCAACTTTGAACCTTTTTAATAGCTGGAAGTTCATATTTGCACTTTGAAAGTTCTTTTTTTAACTCTAAAGGATTAATCTCTTCTAAGAGTATATGCAAAAGTAAACAAATAGAAATATAAAGAGGACAGTTATATATATAATTATGAAAATGTGTGAATGGTAATTTAGATTGTAATTGTAACAATAGCTCTAACTGTTTAAAAGGTAATTTGAACTGAATGTCTGTCCACAGTGGCTGACACACTTCAAAACACATAAAACCTAGTATCCTTATAGGTTTTTAAAAGTCTAACCAGGAACTTGTTTTAAACGGGCTTACAGATGGAGACTGCTGCTCACAACTGTGCATGTGTGAAATGTCTGATTAAACATTTCTAAGTTGTTTGATAGAAGATAGGGAGTCAAGAGACTCCTTGAATGGTTTAGCTGCCAAGTTGATTCAGTTGAATATTTTCCCATGTCATGTTTATTTAAAGTCACAGGTTTGTAAGAAGTTTGTAACATTTCAGAAAACAAGGTTACTTTCAGCCAAGATTTTAAAGCTTATTTACTAATGGAAAATAATGCAGTCACAAAGGGTTATTCATCAGTGCCCACTTTCAATGAAATGTTTCACTTTAGTAACTTAATATAGTTTCTATAGTCTGAAATAAATTGGCATTTTTGACAAATACAAAACACTCAGTCACCTCTAATGTGCTCATTTTCCAGTTCCTGGATTTGACCACTTTGTTAAAAAAGAGCTAAATCTAATTAGAATTAGGTGGCTTATCTTCAAAATTCAAGAGCTTGACATGATAAAAATAAATAAATAGAAAATCATTTTCTTTCTTAGTACCTATATATTTTTCTTTAAGGAGCGCATATCAACATTTACTTCTCATGACAGATATGTAACCCAAAAGTCCCCTTTTTTAATAATGCTGCTAGAAAAATAATAAGAAACATTTATTAATTCATGATTTGTGAATAGTTTCTTAAATAAAATTATTTGCAATAACATCCTAAGCAAATTTGTATACTATGGTTAAGCACATGCTGAAGTCACACACTGCTTGCTTATAAAATTAATGTAAATATGCCCTTGAAAATTATCTCAAGCTGTGGAGTAGACAGAGTATAAAAGAAGGGCCTTAAAACCTTCAGAACACACCACTCAACAGCTTCAACATGAAGGCTCTCATTATTCTGGCTCTGTTCACTGTGGCTTGTAAGTAATGGGGCAGGGGAGATTTATACTGGAATTAATACAGATATCTTTAGGTTTAAAGTAAGTAAGTAAATAAATAAATAAAAATAATTCCAAGTGCTCTGTTCAATTAATTTTTGTAAAATAAAAATGTGACACTAAAACTATATACTTTCCCAGATGCTGCTCCTCTGGATGAGGATGACAAAATCGTCGGCGGATTCGAGTGTACTAAGAATGGTGTTCCATACCAGGTTTCTCTGAACAGTGGTTACCACTTTTGTGGTGGCTCTCTGATCTCCAGCAGCTGGGTTGTGTCTGCTGCTCACTGTTACAAGTCGTAAGTGAAATATGACTTTTTTTTCCTCAGTATTAGGGAGACTGGAACTAGCTGTCACATTGGAAAGTTTTCAAAATCATTCTATCTCAGTAACTATAATGTTCAAAAAGTTCCTTAGATTTGAATTAAGAATTATATTTCAATGAATTTTACTATATAATAAAGGAAGATTAGTATTTTCTATGTTTCTTTATGTTCTATGTATTTTTTATGTGTTATAAATTGTTGTGTGATTCTATTTTTCAAACATTTAATTTCTCTGAGAGCCATTAATAAAAAAAAAAGGCAAGTTTACACTACGTTTAAAAGTTTGAGGTCAGTAAGATTTTATATAAATAAATTAATACTTTTGTTTAAAAAGGATGCATTACATTTATAAACAGGAAAGTAAAGACACTGACAAATAAATGTGGTTCTTTTGAACTTAGTAATCAAAGAATCCAGGAAAAAAAGGGTTTCCACAGAAATATAAAGCAGCAAAGCTGTTTTCAAAATTGGTAAAAATGACAATGTTTCTTGAGCACCAAATCAGCATATTACAATGAGTTCTGAGAATCATGTGACACTAAAGACTGTAGTAACCGCTGCTAAACATTCAGCATTAACAGATCAAAAACATTAAAACATCTTACTGCCTGCAAATGTTTGAACAGAAGCGTGACAGTAGTGTGGCTATTGGGTTAGAAATCTTCAGTAGCTTTATATATATATATATATAAAATAAATACTACAAGAGGCACATAAGTAATGAACCATTAACAATCAGAATTTTAGTCCAATACAACTTACTCATCTCTGTTCTCAGCTCTATCCAGGTGCGTCTGGGTGAGCATAACATTGACGTCTCTGAGGGCACCGAGCAATTCATCAACTCCCAAAAGATCATCAGACACCCCAGTTACAACAGCTACACTCTGGACAATGATATCATGCTGATCAAGCTGGCCAGCTCTGCCAGTCTGAATGGCTACGTTCAGACCGTTTCTCTGCCAACAAGCTGTGCTTCAGCTGGTAGCGAATGTCTGATCTCTGGATGGGGAAACATGAGCGCCTCTGGAAGTGTGTACTTCATGCATAACACTTTGTACATAAATCTTCAGGTCATCTTAGAATAGCACAGTGAACACATTCAAACTCACCTATAGTGAACACTTGATGTTTCCTTAGGCAACTACCCCAGCCGTCTGATGTGCCTGTGGGCTCCTATCCTGAGTGACAGTACCTGCAGAAACGCCTACCCTGGTGAGATCACCTCCAACATGTTCTGTGCTGGCTTCATTGAGGGAGGAAAGGACTCCTGCCAGGTAAGATCACTGCTAGTTACAGCGTTAAGGTCATTGCAGTAGATTTAAACATGCTTTTTTTGACTTCTATTTCTATTACTTCTATGTGGTTTGCAGGGTGACTCCGGTGGCCCAGTGGTGTGCAGCAACCGGCTGCAGGGTATTGTGTCATGGGGTTACGGCTGTGCCCAAAAGAATAAACCTGGTGTCTATACCAAGGTCTGCAACTACATCTCTTGGATCAACACCACCATCAACTCCAACTAAGGCCCAACAGATTTGGATCCCATAATCATGGGATGTTGCAATATCATTTGGCAAACATGAAATAAACATCTGAGAACAAACATTAAAGATGTTTGATTGTATTATTTATTTTTATGGAACATCCTTGATAATTTTGTCTTCACTTCACAATTACAGCACCAACACTAACAGCTATCTAACTCAACAATAGGATTGCTAAATAAAACAATACTGTCAATTACAGGGAATTTCTAGTCCATATGTATATATATATATTTTTAAATTGGGTATCAGCACATCAATAATGATATCAGATGAAAAACAAATATACAGCAAACATTTTCACAAGTTTCAGAAGTATGTGATTACCATGCAAATGTTAATCACACACTCAATGAAAAAAAGAAAGAAAACGTTTACACGATATTTATATTTCTCCTCTGGCATGTTCCAAGTAATGTCCATGCAGTTCTGTAAGGTTGGAAAAACAAGCATTACATTCAGTGCAAATTAAGTCACCAGTTGTGTCCTCATTTTTCAATATGGACGGTGACCGGCTTGAACCATTTAATTCTTCAATTGCTGAAAAACTGCCCTTAGTGCGTTTTTTAACAATGTGCCCCTCATTAATCTGAGAATTAGTTTTGGTGGTGCTTGGAGCGTCAGTGTTTGATTTAGACTTTTGTGATAGTTGTATGTTAGAGGGACCAAAGTGTGACAAACGATGAGGCATTTCTCCTCCATTTGAACGGGGGAAAGCGAGTAGCTTCTCTTGCCTCTGATTGCCACAAAGGCTGTAATCATAGCTTTGATGCTGGAGATGATGAGATTGGTGTTCCTTTGTCATAAGTAGCTGTCCTCTCATTGCTATTGATCCTTTATCTACAGCCTTGTGGCGGAGCTGATGGTGGAAAAGCAAGTCCAAGTTCTCAAAACTAGCGCTGCATGTACCGCATTCATAAGGATGCACAGCGGACTGAGGGTCATTGGTGTAATGCGTCTCCATTGGATCATTTGTGCAATGAACAACTCCATGTCGCTTAAGAATAACCGCGCTTGAGAAACCTTTTCCACAAATATCACAAATAAAGGGCATAGTTGAGTGGTGCCACTCTTGCTGGTGGTTCCTCAACTTTTGTGCATTTGAGAATGTATGAGGACAGAAGGGACAAGTATGAGCATTAAGTGCTGGATGCTTCTGCAGATGTTTATTGTACAGTCCCACAAATCGAAACCCCTGTCCACACTTGGGGCAAAAAAAGCGCCCTCTTTTCTGTCTATGCAGCCTCTGATGAATCCAAAATTTGTTCCAGTTTTTAAACACCCTGTTGCAATCAATGCACGTGAAGCTTTGACGCCGTGAATGAGTGAGCATATGGGCTCTCAGTCTTCCTACATGATGGAATAGTCGTCCACATTGTGGGCAGAAGTACTTTCTCGGATCTGCTTTGTGGTGCGTACTGTTCAGTTGCGATACAAAATAGCTGGATTTGATGGATTGACTGACTGAATAGAGCCTATTCTTAGAGTCATAAACAGTTGTCCCCATGACCTGAAGAGGGCAAGCAAGTAAAGAGGAGCATTTTTTGAGCTTCCTCGGAAAGGAAAAATCTTTTGGAGGAGATTTAACTGGACTTGCACTCCGCATTTTCGGAGGAGTTCTTCTCTTCAAGGAGTTTTTGGGTTGTAATCTGTGAGGTGAACTGAAAGAAGGCTTTGTTTTTGCGAACCGGATGGAAACGCAGTGTTTGTTGTGCGTTTGTAGCTCTGAAAGAAGACTAAACGTCTGCTTGCAACGGTCACAGCTGTAACGCTGGGTGTCAGTGTGTCCTTGCAAATGTAATTCATACTCATCTCTTGTGCCAAAGCAACTTTTGCAAAGGTGACACCTGAAGCTGATAACACCATCCAATTCCATTTCTTTCAAGGTGGCATGAGGGTTTCTTTTACCCTCACAAGTGTGTACTTTTAATGGCCCTATCTGAGAAAATCCCTTTCCACATTTTGAACAGAAGTAAGGTCTTATAGACCAGTGTACTCTCTCATGGACACGTGCGGTGCACGCTTGAGTAAACGATTTGCCGCATACCTTACAAGAGTATGGTTTTTCTCCACTGTGAATACGAAGATGGATTTTGAGGACAGACTTGTAGCAAAAGACTTTGCCACAGATCGGACATGTTTGGGATTTCCCTTTCCCTCTTCCTCGCCTTCTCCTTTTAGGGGTGATTTGATTACTATGACAGTCACTTTCCAGTTTATCGGTCATGGTTATTTCTTTCTCATCCACAATTTTCTCAGGTGTGGCTCCATCTTGTATTCTATGTTTCCTACTTTTGGATTTATGGACTTTGCTGTGGGATCGAAGGTTGGAGAGTTGAGCGAAGGCTTTGCCACAATCCTGGCAGGTGAAGGGCTTCTCCCCTGTATGAACACGCAGATGAATAATATACGCTGAGGCATGATTGAAAGGGCGCCCACAATATTCACATTTGATAACGTTTTTTTCTTTGCGTGGCCTTCCACGGGAAAAGGAAGAATATCCACGTTTATGTTCTGTGTTCTCCACACTTCTTGCCTCAGCATTGGCTTCAGTTGAAAGCATCTGGTTATTGTGCTCTGAATTTGCCTCTTCGAAGGCATCATCCAATGTTACATCCTTTTCGTTTAAAGAGTCAGAAGGTGAGGCATCTCGATTTTCAGTGTCCGAAACACTCACATCTGCAGTGTCCTCATGTATTTTTTTGTCAGAATATTTTTTGCATTGGTTATCACTTTTATTAGAGCAGGACGTCTCAAAGATGGTTTCCTCGGATGTCTGGACAGTTGAACAATGGACTTCATTATTTTCGGACTGACTACTTGAGATTTCATCTGTTGTAACAGACATTTGAGTGTCAGTTTGTGGTTTGTTAAATTTTTCATTAAGCAGCAGTGATTTTGGTTCATTATCTGTGGTGCTGGAAATACAGTCAGAATCTGTCTCACGGTCTTCCGATAATTTCTGTGTATCAGAGTTTAATTGCTGTGGAAATGTATCTACATTTACTTCACAGGAGCTTTTTCCTCTCTCTTTTTCCACAGCATTGCAGGGCAAGGAGTCAGGAAGGACATTAGTAGCTACAGGCGATGGTTCTGCCACACTTCTGCTTTGGGAGTTTAAAGCCAGACCTTTTGAAATTAATTCCCCCATTCCTCTCTTCACAGATTGTTCCTGGGTGTCAGCCACATCAGATTTGGTTTCATTCTTCTTGGCCTCTCCTTCATGCATGATGTGCAAATCGGCAAGTCTGCCGGTGCCCGAGTTCCCTCCCCCCACTCAAGCTGAAACTAAACTGAAGGAAAAAGAATAGAAGATAAGACAACCTATTATAAGGCGTACTGCAACTAATACTAAGCAGCATCAGAACTTTATCAGCTGTTTCACTTGCTATCCATATAACAGTTAAAAGATAAACATACAAAACATTTTTTTTTCATATATTACCACACACACACACACACACACACAAGTATTTGTACTGGCATGAAATAGTATTGCTGTATTATGGTTTTGGATTTTGATAGCAAGACAGCTAGTATTTCCATAAAAGTAGAATAAAATATTATTTCCATATAATAGGCGACTCAAATTTAAAATAAAATATAAATAATATATAAAACCTATTTAAAACAGGAAATTAATGAGTAGGTGAATACCGCATTATTATTATTATTATTGATGCGTTTATTCATGCTTTTATTTAAGCGATTCATTCAAAGAACCGGCTCATAAGAGTCATTCGTTAGTTTTTCTAAATACAGCAAAGAAAACAAAATGTTGATCTGTGCATTATTCGTTGTCTTTATATTTTATTCGTTATTTTCTAATCGTTTTATTTCGTGATGTTCAATACAGAGTGCAAACGGACAACAACTCGGGTAACATATATTTTCCCGTGCAGCAGTAACGTTAGATAGCGGCACAGATGATGGCGCTCTGCAGGCGTTTGCAGCCACAGGCCATTCCTTCCTTTAACAATGCACGTTCCTGTAATCCTTCATGCATGCTCTGTTACAGTCAGCCCTGCATCTACCAACAAAGCACAACCTGTCCTCTAAGAATGGGTTTATTCTGTAAAGCGAAATGAGCGTATTTAAACATTACAGAATTGATGCGTCTGTGTGGTAATTCACCGACAACGTTACCTGACGCTGTACCTATCGGATAATTTCAAATCCTCAATACTGATTTTTTTAAAGAGCACCACTTACGCAAAATTGCCCATTGTTTGCTCGACTGTTTAGATTCTGCCTCTATCTTGTAGATAGCGCATGAGAAAAAGCAAGGCAGTTTGCACCAACCTTTCATGCTCTTTTCAGCACCAATGTACTACGCTACAGAACAGGAGCCAGGACGCATATACCAAATAAATTGAGTTTCCTTTTCCGTTTCCGATAAAAGCATCTAGGCATCTCTCTGAACGTGTGGTTGAATAAAGACAATCACCGAGTACGCAAATAAATAAATGTTAAATCATTTCAGTTTGACTGCATTTAACGCCCAACATATGATGTCATACCTTCATTTGCATATAAAGGATGGGTATCTGTATGAATTTTATTCGTTTTTATTAACAGTAAAAAAGAGAAGAAAAAAATACATTAAAATGTTTCATAAAACAAAGTGTTTTGAGACACATGGTAAACAAATTACACCTGCAGAAATGGTTTAAATTTAAATATGAAATTATACATGGAAATTAATTTCTAAATAAAACATATGAAAACATAAAAAGCAATTAAACTTACTGCACATATCATGACAAAGGGGTGATTGATGCTGCATTTAATTTACACAGAAATAAGTATCATGTAGATTCATTTACAGGCATCACAAACTAACCATTAGCAGTATTTACATAATGTTTTAATCAAAGTTAATGTAAAATTATAAATATAGCCTACTTCTATTGATCATTTTAAATTGTTCCTAATACATACTACAAACTGATATTAATTTACTCATTTGTATGGTAAAAATGTACTAGTATAGAATAAATTATATCCTTGCAAAATGTAAACCCATGTTTTTCATGTTTGCTATTGTGTAAACTAAATTTAACATACAGAAAGTTGTAAAGCATTGCCAAAATAATCTTTACACAAGCACTACCACATGAGAATTAAAAGACAATTTGGTGTCCCTCCTGAGGCTTTGTATCAGATGCAGATTTGACTGAGCACACTGCTTAAAGCAGCTCATATATTTATTTGTTCAGTCCTCCATCAGTCATTATCATTTAGATGTGTCCAGCAAGTTTCATTATTACTACAACATTTAGCCCAGTATAACCCTCAAGAGTTTACATTTAAAGGAACGTGTATGACCACACCTGTTATTGGTTTATTGGAGACTTGGAAAGATGTCACCATTGTGTTTATTGATGCACCGTAGGACATGTTTACATCAAAATGTATTTACAGTACACTAATACACATTGGCTACCTTAAAAACAGCCATCAACTGTTCTATTTTACATTTATACAGTGCATTCGCCAAAAATCTTTCTGTTTGTATGGGGGGGGGGGTCTGTATTTAATAGATGAATTAAATTAAGGCAACATCAATGAAATACAGAGTAAGCTAAACAATGTATTAACAACAACAAAAAAACTGTTACACTACTGATCAGATATGACACTTGAACTATTCAAAATTATTTGTCTTCTACTAAATGGTATAATATACTCAACAGGTGCTGCCTTATGACTTTTTTTTTTTGCATATACAGCAATAAACGTAAGCAGCAGATCCACCTTTTATGAAAGCATGAACACCGTTCACAGGAAAGGTATCGGTTTCTGCTCTAGAACATCTTCTGTGTCATTATTTGTTGTTGTTGTTGGTGGTGGTGTTTCAGGCACTGGCCCTAATATACGATGAACTCTCCTCCTATGATTTCTAAGGGACACTGCATCAGGATAGCCGCGCTGGCAAATCTGACACTTGTATAGAATGTGTTGAGTGATTCCCCTCGACAGGTCCTGACCTTCCACTATTTGATGGACCCTTCTTCTGTGGTTTCGGAGGGACTGTTCATCTGGATAGCTGCCTGGGCAAATGTGACACTGAAAATGACTGGGAGTGATGTTTTGCTCCGTTCCCTTTGATGGCAGAAACACACCACCCACAATGTGATGCACTCTTCTTCTGTGGTTTTTCAGAGATTTAATGTTAGGATAGAAGCGGTCACATATCTGACATTGAAACGGTCCAGAACGGACCGGTTCTATGGTACTCCGATTTGTTTGTTTCGGCTGTTTTGGCCGATGAACTTTCCTCAAGTGATCCTTCAGGGACTGAAGCTTTGGATAGTAGCGAAGACAAATGTGACATTGAAAAGGAGTAGGAGTAGATGGACTGGTTTGTGCACCAGCTTGATGCAGCTGTTGTTGTGCATTCTCCGCTGGCCTCATTCCGCTGTTGAGTCGATGAACGTTTCTTTTATGCTCCTCGAGTGCCTGAGGGGTTGGACAGTTCTGGTCACAAATCTGACATGTTAAGACGGACTGCCTGCTGTGTGAGACCAGGTGTCTCTTGAGCCCATCTAGACAACTGAACCAACGCACACACACCGGGCACCGAATCGGTTTAAATGCAGGTTTACATGTATTGCTTTGAATGTGAATTTTAAGCATCAATGGGCTTTGGAATGTTGTACCACAACGAGAGCAGGTGTGATTCTTCTGATCTGCAGTATCGCCATTACAACGCAACCGTATGTGTCTTAACAAGTTTCTGCGGAGACTGAAGTTCTTTTTGCATTTATTGCAAGTCAGAGCCTCAGGAATTGGCCTATTGTTCAAATGTTGAGGTGCCAAGAGTCCAGGCAGTTGGGCTTTTATGTTATGCTCAGGAAAACCTGGAGACTGTTGCGGCCGAGTCAGAGCACGGGATGGTTGCGCTTGGGAAAATGAATGAGGTTGCTGCTGGGCAGCTCTTTGCTCACTTGGAGAGCTCTGAGCTTGGTGCAACTGCTGATGTGCCTCAAAATCCATCCACGATTGTAGGTTCTCACCACAGTGTGGACAAATGTAGGACTCCTGCGCATGCTGTTGCAGGTGTTCGAAGAGAAGTCGAGGACAAGTGAACGAGGATCCGCATTCGCACGTCACTCGTCTTGGGAGCACAGATGGAAGTGACATGATCCCCCAGTTTCTGTTACTGCTAGTATTCGGAGTGCTTTCTTGACGGACTGCTTGACTTTCTGTAGATGGTGACAGGACGAATAAGTTTTCCTGAGCTACAGGTGTTTTAGGCTCCACTGTTCTGTTACTTACTACTGAATCAGTGTTTGTTGCAGGATGGCACTTCCTTTGATGCATATTCATATTGTCTTTGCGGCTAAAGAACTTACCACACTGAGGACATGGAAACCTTTTAATCGGCCCAGCCGTATTGGATGATGTAACATTTGGCAGCTTTAACTCTCTTGCATCACAAAACCTCAAATGCTCCTTTAGAGTAAACAGGCGGGAATAGCTTCTCTGGCACCCGTTGCAAACAAACCTTTTCAAGCCTTTGTTAGTCACATGCACCTGAAAGCCATTACTAGGTACTGCTGACTTCATTTCCATGTCCTCATGAGGCTCTACAATTACATCATCCTCAGCTTCATCGCAGTCGTCTCCTACCACATCTGTCAAATCGTCCTCATCTGAGTCCTTTTGATCCACATCTATTAGTACATCAATTTCAGCATCATCCAAAGGCATGGTCCACTGCTTTTCAACCAATTTATCACTTTCCTCTTGTTTTACATCACCTATGTTGGCTGGTAATTCAACTGAGTTTTTAGTTGGTTCAGTTGGTTTGGCGTTAGAAACACTGGCAAAGACGGATTCAAGGGTTTTCGGGGGATTTAACTGGTCCTTCAGCTGCATCTTCAGCCCAGTCTGATCTTTTTTGCCGATAGGAAGTTCTGTGGTCTGTTCCTCAATCTTTACCGACTCCGTGCCTACACCAATATCTATATGCTGTGTTGACATTTGATTTGTTTTCGAGTTTAGGAAAGCTCTATTGCACTCCTCCAAATTTTGAAGTTTGACATTACCGCTGGTGCCTACAGTGGTCGGGGATTTCAGAGAATTTTTACAGGGACAGTTGTGCTTTTTGAGGCTGCGTATGCGTGTGTAGCCACGCTTGCATAAAGAACAGTAGAACATTTTTTCTGCCTGTTGATCTGTAGGGCTGATTGGTTTCAGAGACATTTTTCCCATCAAAGGTTGATGGTTTCTAGAAAATCCATCATAGCAGACATGGCTTTCTGGGACGGAGATTATGGTTATCACAAATTGTTGACAACAAAGACAAAATTTTACTCGTTCTTTTTTATGCAGGGCATGATGCATTATCAAGGTGTCTACGTCTTGGAAAACCCTACGGCAGAGTCTGCACTGATGTCTGCCTTCCACATTGTCCCGGCCAACAAGTTTTTGGCGAGTTTCAAGAACCACCACAGGACAGAGAGTTTGTGTCACAGATATAATCTTGCTCTTCTTAGGCAACATCTTTGCAGTTTTCACTCCGACCATGGTGTTGTCTTTTTTTGTCTTTGACTGATTCTCCAGTGGCTTGGGTTTTGGTATTGTCATGATGATCGCAGGTTGTATTGGTGCTCTTGGTGAAACTTTTCTGGGGGGCAAGTTCCTCTGTTTCATTTGGACAGGTTGTCTATGACTCATGTAAGCAGATGCTAGCATCTTCAGGATTGATTTCTTATTAAATGCAGCTGAATCTTCACTAGATTCTGGTGATTTCTCATTGTCTTGCACAGAGTTGTTTACCACGTTGGAGGATGGTAAAGCATCATTGTCCTGTTCAGGTAACTGCACTTGCTCTTCGGTAACACTGTGGGATTCAGATGGCTTCAAGATGTTGCTGTCTATGTCTGCAGATTCGTTGCCATCCATATCTGCAGATTCGTTGCCGTCCATTTTTGCAGATTCGTTGCTTTTCATGTCTGCAGATTCGCAGCTGTCCATATATGCAGATTCATTGTCACCCATGTCTGCAGATTCATTGTTTTTCATGTCTGCAGATTTGTTGCCGTCCATGTCTGCAGATTTGTTGCCATCCATGTCTGCAGATTTGTTGCCATCCATGTGTGCAGATTTGTTGCCGTCCATGTCTGCAGATTTGTTGCCATCCATGTCTGCAGATTTGTTGCCATCCATGTGTGCAGATCTGTTGCCGTCCATGTCTGCAGATTTGTTGCCGTTCATGTCTGCAGATTCATTGGATTTGTTCTCCTTGATGTCAGTGTTTGAAGTAGAAGGTGGATTTTGTGCAAGGGGTTTTTCATGGGAATGGGATGGCGAAAGACTGTGAAAAACTTGGTCTGAGATAGGATGGCTGGAGGCTGTTTTGTTATCTGGCACAACTGGAATACTCTCCAAATCTGATTTGACCTTGTCTTCTGACCCATGTTGCTTTTTGTGGTCTTCAAGAGCTGTAAGATCACTAAACTCCTCGCCACAGTCACATATGCAGGTGTGGACTGGAGATGCTGGAGTGGGCAACATTGCACAGTGGTGTTTTTCAAGGAGATCTTGGCTCGTAAATAAGCTTCCACAGCTGACACAAGTAGGTAATGCTGATTCTGGCTGTTGAGAGATATCACTTGCATGAGACGCTTGGTGCACCAGGAGTGATGCCAAATTATGAAAAGTAGCTGAACATGCCACACAACTGTATGTTTTAGGACTTCCAGTAGATTTTGTTTCTTGAAACCCAAGCATTTTTTAGGCACCAGATGATTCCTCTGCCAATATTACATTTAAGAAGCGTAACCAACGTTTTTGTTATTGTTTAGTATCTCCTAAAAAGAAAGCAGACAAAACACATTAATGGCATAGCATGAGTTCAAATGTTTTAAATTCAGAAATAAATCATGAAATGTTATATTTACATATGCGATCATGTTTAGTGCCCTATGAGCACTCTCTGGTAAGTTACAATTAAAAGTAATTAACAGTGTAATCAGATTTCTGTACAAATTACTGTCTTTAAAAATATATATACTTATTACATTTAAATCTCATATCAGCCTCAACCAGTACAACAGAAAAACAGGCATAAAAACTGTTATTTTAATTCTTTCAAATAAATAATATAAAATTTGATTACATATATATAAGCAGATATTTAGCAGATGCTTTTATCCAAAGCTACTTATAAATGAGGAAAACAGAAGCAATCAATATCAACAAAAGAGTGGTATAACAAGTCTCAGTTAGCTTAGTGCAGTACACGTAGCAAGTGTTTTTTTTTTTATTATATAATAAATAGAAAGAAAACGTATAGAATAGAAAAATACACTGTATAATAAAAAGAAAAACAAGCAGTTAGTAGATGAAAAAGTCTAAAGGGACAATTTTTGTTAAAGAACAGAATTAGAATAGAAAGTGCTACAGGGTCAAATAAAGATGGAAGATACGTGTTTTTAGCCGATTCTGGAAGAAGAGCTCAGCTGCTTGGATTACTTATTCATGAACTAACCAAAGTATTAAATAGGAGAAAGTTATGTTAAAACATACATTTTAACATTAAAAATTTTGATGGTCAATCTATATATATATTTTTATATAGAGTTGCTCAATAATGTTTACAGTATTTAATGCTATTACATCAGAAATAATTATAATTACAGAAAAATTAAGAGTAGTCCATTACTTTCCTTTATCAAGTTTAAAGTAATTAAATTACAATAATTAACACTGTATATGAGTTCAGGAACGTTTCAATATTAAAAGACAATTATATAATGCAGTCCTAAAAATTGAATTACCTTTGTACAGTGTAATTTTATATTTGGGCACGTTTTATATAAAACGAAAAAATTAAACTAGCATCAAAAACACAAACTCTTCACTCTGTTTTCTAGGATGCATGAAACTGAAATATAATGTATACAGTAAAGCACAATATTCAATACAATAACAATATGTTGTTTTACAGTATTATAATAATTACCATTATTATTATTCAAACAATAACAACTTGTTATGTTGCTTAAACAATTAACATTTCTTGATTTCCACGACAGACGTAATAATGTTTTTTTTAGTTCTTTTTCATTTGTGTAAAACCATCATGAATACAAAGATAACATTTTTAAGAAATTGGCACGTGTGATTATAATTATATACTTAAAGAGATGAATCTCTTCAAAACACGTACCGCACGTTACCTCTCACAAGCAGTACAACTGTTGGTGAGTTTATGCATATTTAAATGAGAAAACTAATTTCTCAGAAAACTCCGCTAGTTAAAACCAAACTGCCTCACCGCTTTCGTTTCGAAGTAAAGTGTTCAAGTAAGTTATTCGTTATACACAACCTAGTGTAGCAACAATAGATCGCCTACTCATGCTTGGATTTTGATAGGCCTGGCCACTTAACGTTACCCTAGCACTACACTCGTGTTTAAATAAACGCTGTTTCACATAAATTTAACCCAAAACAATGGTAATCTGCACACTATTCGTCGATTTAGTTTTAGTCGAAATTATAAAATGAGCGTGAATGTAACACATACTAATAACCAGAATTGCAATGGATGCTGGAGATTTGGCACGTTCTTCCGACAGAAACAGATATAACTAACGTTATACAATTAGCCTGCAGCTCTCAACGTTGAATTACACCTCTTAAAAAAATCAAACGCGCTTTGTAGCTATATCATGGGGATACAGTGCATGCGGAACGTCATTCGCGTGCTGCACAAGGGAATTGAATGACAAAAACAGCAGCTAAGGGCTGTATGCACGAAATAAAAACGAACCATAAAAGTTCCTCAAACGGTTACTAGCTTGCACTCACCTTGGGAAAGTACGATTTACAAACTTGCATGATTTTAATGATAGAAGTTATTTATTTTCAACCCGAAAGGCGGTATGTATTTTGCACCCAGTTTCTGTAGAGACGTGTAATTCCCGCCGTTCACTACAGAGGGCAGTATCTCTGAGCACTCACGCCCAGTCTCCACAAGAGAAGTTTAAATATACCGCCACCAACTGGTGTGAGGGACCGGTGTAACACTACACTTTTCTCATTACATACAAATATTACTGGTAGGTTTAATCCATCATGGATTATTTGAGAAACACTAAAAATACAGAATAGCTATAGGTCTAAAAAATATGGATGTTAGTCCTTTCATTAAATGTCAGCAATTATAATCAATGTTTGGACATTTTTGATTCAATTTACATTGTTCCATATATTTAGGTGATATTTTAATTAAAGAAAATGGAAGCTGCTGTTCAGCAGAGATGAACTACTACTTTAAACCAAGAAGCCAGCTACTTAGTTGTAAAACAGAGCAACCAGATTATATTTGATTACACCATAATAACTACTGATGATTGTGTGCTGGTTCAATAAACATTTCTTTATTAGCTATATGGTTTACTAGAAAACAGTGAAAGATGATTTAGCAAATATCTAGAATTATCTATCATTTTATTTTGTAGAGGTCAACCAAACATGATTTAGTACCTTTGTGTTGGAGCTTCCTTTATATTATTAATTTGTGACAAAGTGTCAACTCAAGCTATATCTGGTCAGTTGAGAATTCAGAAGATGTTTATTGGAAGAACCATATGTAAAGTTTTCTTAAATCAATCCAGTAAAACAAACAACAACAAAAAAGGCAAAACTAAAGTAACTGGTGACATGTTTTACTTTTAATGTATACTGTAATATCAAGGCCAAATTCACACACTCTGAATTTTGAATCAAATACTGACCTGTAGATATAGCTGCTATAGATTCACAAGATAAATCTAAAACCAAATTAGGGGCTGTATTTAACCAAAACATGCTGAAATTCCTAATCCAATGTCTCCATAATCATAATAACTCGTATTAAAGCAGCATGAAAATAATAAAAATTCACACACACACACATAATATATATATATATATATATGTGTGTGTGTGTGTGTGCGTGTGTGATATATATGAAACAAAACTCAAAACAAAATTTTAACTTTAACATGACTAATATATGTTTTTGATTAGGTATTTTTGCCCTCACCATTTGTAAGTGGTGAACCCCCTTTGGGACTACCATTTTATATGGGTTTCAGCCACTATGAAATGGCATTTTATCACATACATACTTGACAGGGAGGTTGGTCTTCAATCATTATTCCAAAATCTAATTGCCAGTATGAGAACAATCCTGTATAACAATAGCTTATACTTTTAATAAGATTCACACCAAGTTACTGACTGTTTACTTCATTAGTGAAGCCATATTCAACTGGATATAAAATATGGTTCGTTGTGACCCATTACCTCAAATCATTCCATAAGTGAAAAAAACTGCTCAAACAACAAAACAGTTTTAAATGTTTTTACTAGTTGAGGGAATTCAACATTGCCATATAAAAGTCAAACTAAACAGGTTTTATAGGCATATATGTCAGCACTAATGTAGATTAAAACATACAGAGTGGATACAGAATTGTCAAGCTTGTTTTTTTTTTTTTTTGATGGAAGTCATTCAAGTTAGACTCCTTAAGAAAAAGGTAAATCTGAATTTTGATGTAATAGCATTCACATCCTGTGTAATGACCCCTTAACTTGACCTTAAATGTTTACAGACAAAAAAAAGAAAAGAAAAGAAAAATAACAACATGGCTGGGCATTACGATGAAACATTAACATTCATCTACAGATTTCCTCTAACTGTCATAAGGATATGACGCAGGAATTGGAGCAAATGGAGGAATGACGCAGGAATTACTATACATCCTTGTGAACTGTACTGTGGAACATTAACAACTGCATTCATGCCTATAGTTCCATACATCATCTAGATTACATAAATGTAATTTACATCAGCCTGATTATTGTACAAAGAAAAATTAGTGAGCAGTTCACAGAACTGTAGAACGGAGTAGATTGTATGAACATTAACAGACCAATTCTGAACTAGGGTAAAACACCAACATCATATTTCAAAGTGGATAAAAGCATTTAGGCCTATGTAAAAACAACACTGAATTGTATGTACAGTCAATCTTAACAAATAACGTTCAGAAAACTGAATGATTTTAAACAACCTGCATTGCAGGAAATAGAGTCATCAGTAATAGGAAAAATGGGTTGGTGACTGGGACTAAAGAGATTCTGTAGAAGCAGCACCATGAGTCCTCTGATGTTCCTCCAAAAGATTTAGAAAAGCAAAGGCTTTGTCACACTCTGTGCATTCATAGACCACTTGTCCCACATGGGTTTCTTGATGCTTTTGCAAATGAGCAAACATGGTAAAGGATTTATAACACATATCGCATCGGTATTCTTGGTTGTCCTCACTCAGGCTTTGATATTCAGCATGTTTCCTTTTATGTTTTGCAAGATCATTTGCTGTAAGGTAGGATCTGCTACATATTGGGCACTGGTGTTGCCTTTTTGCATCATGAATTTTACGATGCGATACAAGAGCCGTCTCTGTTTTAAAGGATTCTGAGCATACTTCACACTGGTAAGGGCGTTCACTGTGTATCTGCTGGTGCTGTGTAAGATAACGTTTCTTTGTAAAGCCTTTGTTACAAACCAAGCACTTGAAAGGACGCGGCTCCTCATGATGCTTTTTATGATGCTCCATTAAACTGCTATTGGAGGAGAACCGTCTTTTACAGATAGGACAAATAATGAAGTCTTCTCCAACATCAACCTCTTCCTCTTCTTCATCACCCGCTTGAAAATGACTGCCTGAACTCTGCTTCTTGGAGGAAGAGCCAGATGGCTCTGAATGGTGCTTTTTTGAAAAGGTCATATTTCTATTACTACAGTGGTGTTTGCGAAAAGCATCACTTCCAAGAAAGCTGTCTCCACATTCCGTGCATTCATACTGAGTAGCAGCAGTCAGATGGCATTTTTCATGTTCATCAAGGTCTTTCTTAGTGGGAAAAGTCATATTACATACACTGCACATGTGAGAATGAACAGATAGGTGATTCGCAAGGTCCAAAGCTTGATAAAAACTCTCTGGACATATGGGGCACTGGTAAATCTTGTCACGCTTCACAGGTTCCACACGGATCATCTTTTCACTGGTAGGAAAGTTAGTGTTCTTGGAAGCCTTTTCATTCCCATGGCTTCGTAAATGAGTGAGAAAAAGGTGGTGGTGGGTGAAGCTCATGCTGCAATGATTACACTGGTAAGAGCGTGGTCCCGTCAACTGATGGCTGAGCTGATGCTTTTTCAGGTGTGAACCATGTAAAAAATGCTTGTTGCATTCAGGACATGAGTATGGCCGCTCTTTTGCTGGATTGCAGCCATGTTCTGAGAGCTGTTCTGGATCTGGAAATCTTACTTGACAAATTCCACAGCGATACTTGTACTGCTCAACATTACTTGTGATGGCAGGAGTCACTTGCATTGTTTGAGGTGGCGTGGGAGGAATCAATGGTGGAAGCTCTTCTTCTTGCTCTGTGTGCATCTTGCGATGCTCAGCCCGACTTGTTTTGCAGGAAAAGGTTTCATCACATAGGTCACATGGAAAGTTTTCATCACGGTGGGTAACCATGTGCTCCGCTAGTTCTGTTGAGCGTGTAAAGCTCAGGTGACACTTGGTACAGCGGTGAGGACTCTTTCTGATATGCGTTTGCTTGTGTTTGCGCAGGCTGAAGAGTGAGACAAAACCTTTACCACACATTTGACACTGAAACTCTGACTTGTGGCACCGCTGATGTTGTTGCAAGTTTCCAAGCTGAAAAAAGCACTTCCCACATTCTTCACATTCAAAGGGTTTTTCGCCAAGATGACATCTTTGATGATCCTCAAGACTTTCGGATGTTAAGAATGTTTTACCACAAACATGACAAGGAAAGTATGGTGCTGAATCAGAGTCATTGTCGCTGTCATCTTCGTCTTCAAAATTTCTGGAGTCTTCCTCATCTGATTCCTGACTAGCATTGCTGGAAGATTTTTTCAATTCGTTATCAGCGAGGGTTTTGATAAAATCCTCTTTGTGTTTTATTTTGCAGTGCTTCATGTATGACTTTTTTAATGTATAGGTTTTGTCACATGGTTCACACCTATATATTTCAGGCTGCTCAGTTCTTGCTTTCACACTAGATTCTTTTGAGTTGGGTGGTTGTGCATGCAAATGAGCCATCCTATGGTGAATGGTCAGGGCTTTAGCGGTCAAAAACCGCATCTTACAACTGTTACAGGGAAAGGGACGACTGGGGTCATGACGAGATCTATGAATGTCCAGGTCAGATGGAAAACGAAATCTCTTGAAACAAATTTCACAAGTATTATTCATCTTTTCATTATGTTGCAATTTCATATGCCTTTGCAATATACCAGCTTGAGCAAAGACTTTATTGCACACATGGCATCTGTGGATGTCTGATCTGCGCTCTTGATCCTCACGTCCATGTTCCTCCAAATGACTTATGAGTCTCAGTCCATCGGTAAAACTCTGATCACACTCAGAACACTGATACTTATGAATAGACACATCTCCTTTCTCTGCATCATTTTCCTGGTCTTGATCTTTACATGAGAATTTAGTCTGTAGTACACCAGTTCCTGTTGTATTAGAACCCTTGTTAAATACTAGAACAGTCTCGTTAAAATCACCTGCACTTTCCATCGCCGATCCATTATTTGAGATAAGTGTGTGACCTGTACATTTTCTCCTGTGTTTCTCCATTGTCTTTCTGGTCCAAAACCCAACATGACATTTTGTGCATGAAAGTGGGTAAACTCCCTTATGTATGCGCATATGCATACCCAGGCCAGTGCTCCTGGAAAACCGCATGTTGCACTGTGGGCATTTAAGAGGCTTGAGAAGGTCGGTGTTTGAACATGCACGTCGCTCCCGTGCATTTATCTGACTGCTGCTTTCTTGGTTCTGCCCATACCCCTCATCAACCTGTTCTTGCTTTATGACTTGCATGTGACTTGATACCAATTGCTGCTGATCATTATTTTTTGACTGATCAGATCTATGCTTTGCTAAAAAATGCTGCTGGAGCTGTGAGAACAGTAAAAACCGATCACTACAGTTAGCACAGGAAAAACCTTTTATCTTGGTGGGGCTCTTGTCTTTATCATTTGTCTGTTGAGGTGATCCAGATGATTTTGAGCTAATGACACATGTCTTCTGATGTACAGAAAGTGCGTCGCGGGTAAACAGGTCACCACACTTGTCACAAAGAATTTTTTCTTTTTCTCCCTTTCCACTGCATTTAGCTAAATGTCGTTTCAAATAGTCTGTTCTGATGAAATGCTCTCCACAGTTGGCGCAGCCATATGGTTTTTCTCCAGTATGAAGACGTATGTGTACCTTCAGTTGTCCTGATTGTTTAAAGCGTCGAGGGCAATACTCACATTGGTATTTAAATTTATTCATATAGTGCACCTGTATACGTTGCAGAAGTTTGGATGTTTCTCTGCATGGTTGGGTTTGTACACTATTCTTGGCAGATGGCACACTTTCCTTTGAAATCTTTTTGCATCTGATTGTAAGGTTGTGCCTACTCAAGCTCTTTTTAGAACTGTAAGTTTTGCCACATCTTTTGCAGGGAAAAGGTTTATCAGTAATGTGGAGCATGGCCATATGACGCTTCAGATCACTCGAGGTGGACAACTGCTTTGAGCAAACTTTGCATTGCAATGCGTCACCATCTTCCTGGGTTTGGCTTTGGGGACTTGTGCTCACGCTGTTAAGACTCATCTTTTCAACTCGTACCTCAAGTTGTCGCTTTCCTCTGCAGCGGGCTTGGTGCAGTTTTAAATGATCATAGCGAGAGAAACAACTTTCACAAGTCTTACACCGGTATGGCTTGACCTCTGTGTGAGTAAGAATGTGGCGTCTTAGGTATCTGGCCCTCAAGAATGATTTAGTGCAAAATTTGCACTTAAATGACTCGCCATTTTCTCCAGGAACCACAGTGACCTCTTTATGATTTTTTTCTTCAACAAACAATGATTTAATTTTTTCAGATCCTCTTAAACTCTCCAATCTACGTTCCTTGAGCACACCATCACAAAAAGCTTCATGTTGCAAGTGTCGATCCTCACTGTCAAATTTCTGTCCACAATGCATGCATGCATATGGAATTTCCTTTGAATGAAGAGATATGTGTCTCTGGAGGAAACTGCTAGATCTGAAACATTTAAAGCACTGTGGACATTGCTGCTTAAATTTGCCCTTCTCATTTGTTTCTTTTCCCGTTTCGCTTTCAGCTTTGTTCTGCTTGCCCTGGCACTGCTTTTCGTGACCATTTCTGTAGTTTTTTCTAGTAAAAATTCTCCCACATTTTCTGCAAGCAGGTTTTATCTTGTCTCCATTGCAGAGTTCAACATGATCTTTAAATTTCCTTTTCCTGTAAAACTTCCCACACTTTGTACAAGGGAAAACTGTCTTGGCCAAGTGGGCTCTCTCATGGAGTTTTAAATTGTTTGGAAAACGAAATGAATGTGGGCAGTATGAGCAATTATAGACGTTGCTGGTCTTTTTTGAAGAAGTGTCTACACTAGGTTCTGCCTGTATTTGTTTGGGACTTGACATTTGAGGTGGTTGCTCCACTGTGCATTTTTCCTGATGCATTTTAAGAACTTCCTTTCTATGGAAGTGCCTGCCACAAATTGGACAGGGAAAAGGCTTTTCACCAGTGTGAAGGCGGATGTGACGAATAAGTCCAGCACGACTTGAGAAATGGCTTTTGCAGAACTGACATTTGGATGCAGTAGGTCCAGGCATATGAGTTAAACAATGCTCGCTAAGTGCTTTTGAGTCAACGAAGGCTTCCTGACAGAGAGCACATTTGAACTCCTCTTTGTAAATTTCTTCTACCTTTTGAGGTGTAGCTTGATCCTTTGGAGGGAGAAGTTCCATAAGTTTGCGTCTCCTCTCGTGCACAGCCACATGTCGAAGCAGAAATACTGGAAATTGGAACTGCATAGGGCAATCAGGGCATTTAAGTATGCCTTTTTTTGGATGGGACTGTCTGTGTTTTAACAAATCTCCAATAGACGGCAGAACTTCCCAGCAGACAGAACACTGTATATTCCGCCTGTGCACATTTTTGTGAGCCATTAGGTGTCCATGCCTGGCAAAATTTTTACCACAGTCTAAACAGCGAAAAGGTTTGTTTCCTTTATGAAGTCGTAAGTGCTTTTTTAATGAGTCAGGTGAAGCAAAGTCTCTTCCACAGAAGCGACAGGGAAAAGGAAGTCTTGCATCTTTGTCAGCACTTTTTTGGTTAGTTGGTCTTTCCACAGCAGAGCTTGAGTTTTTCAAATTAATAGCATTACCAAGTTTGTGTTTGACTGTCTTTTTGTCATGTCCAAGCAATTTATGCTTTGCTAGATGGCTGTAGTAACCAGACTTGCTAGAATACTCAGTTGGACAGTAAGTGCATTTGTACTGTGAGGCTTTTTGTATGGACATAGTCAATAGTGACTCTTTGTCCTCTTTTTTGGGACTGTCAAGTTCCTCTAACTCTTTTCTGTTTTTTATCTTTCCTTTGGATCTGTAGAGTTTAAGCTTAATGCAAGTTTGCTTAATGTGTCTATTGCGGTTGCCGGCCACAGTAAACATATCTTTACACAAAGGGCATTGATACCGGTCACCAATCCTTCCTTTGCCTTTTTTCATATATTCTTCGAGACACTGTTGACGCAAATGACGTGTCCGATTGTAGGAGTACTTGAAAATCCGAAAACAGATAGGACATTTAAACTTTGGTGGGAAGTTGTTATCTGGAACTTTTTCATGTGGGACAATCTTTTGTGAACACTGCTCTCTTTTATGTTTGTTAAGATTCCAGGTATATTTGAATGCTTTTTCACAGTTGTCACACTTGAAGGGCTTCTCATCCGAGTGTGATCTAAGGTGTGCATTTAATTGTGCTCTGAGCCTGAAAGTCTTGCCACAAACTTGACAATGCATTTGTTCAGGTGGTTGGCTTGTCTTGCACACATCCATTAGTTTCACAAAGCAATTACGAAGTTCTACATTGGAGCCAACTGATTCAACCACATCTGGTATGTTACTCTTTTCCTGGATTGATTCTGGGTTATCTGCAGTCTGTAAAAAAGGGTCTAGTATCAAAGGTGTGCATGTTGCTTTATGCTTGTGACTTTGACATTTGTGAGCATTAGGAAAGTATAATCCACAACAGTCACATCTATGATGTGTGACAACTCTGTGCTTCAGCTCATGATCTTTATGGTAAGCTTGTCGAACAAAGGACTTGCTACAATACCTACATATGAACTTTGCTTTTTCCTCAGTAAGCACTTTGGTATACGAGGACGATGATTTTTTCTTGTCATTAAATTCCACTTCTCCACAGAGATGTTGTAAAGCCAATTTACCACCAGTGAAGTAACCTTCACAAGAGAGGCAATACCTAGACTTATGGAGAGAATGCATGCAGTGGTAGTGCTCAATTAGTTCATCAACACTTTGTGTTGACTCTTGGCACTCAAAGCAATGGTATTCTTTTCCATTACAAGTTATTTTCTCAGTTGTCTTAAGGAGAACAACAGGCTGCAGTTTTCTCTTTTGGGTTTTTAAATATGATAAAGATTCTTTGTTTATAACGGTACCATTGCCAGTCTGACATTTTTGCAGTTCAGGATCTAGCAAGGTCTTGGACACTGTACCGAGTACTGGTGGATCTTTTGATACACAAGTTCCCTCATCCATCTTCTTTTCAGATTCAACTGCATTGTGATTTAACAGACTGCACTCATTGACTTTGTTTATATGTGCAGGTTCCGGGTGTTTCAGTTCCTCAGTGTTCTGTGCTGTACTTCTTAAACCAAAACAAGACTCAAGGAACCCGAAACTACTCCGCTCAACTTGTTCATCTTTAGATGCAAAGAATTTCTGTCCTTCTAGCTGAGAAGAATTTCCATGGACAGGTTTTGAGGATGTGCTTTCAGGACTGGGTCCTTTGCTTTCCAATTGACAGCCATCAAGAGATTTTTTTCCATTTCCAGATACCCCAATTGTCTCTTGAAAGTCAGGTTCTGAGGATTTGCTTTCAGGACCTGGTTGATTGCTTTCCGATTGACAGCAATCAAGAGAATCTTTTCCAATGCCAGATATCTGAATTGTTTCTTGAAAGTTGGGCTTTGAGGATTTATTTTCAGGATTTGGGTTCATTACATCTAACTGGTAATCACCAAGTGGACCTTTTCCAACACCAGAAATTACAAATGTCTTTTCAAATTCATGTTTTGATAATGTGTTTTCAGTATCTGGGGCGGTCCTTTCCAATTGGCAAACACTTAGTGAATCTATGGTTGTGCAAATGTTTTCATCCCCATTAGAAGTCAATGAACTATCAATATTTGCATGATTTGAGGCACAGTTGGAACCATCCTGAGAGGTACCAAGCTCTTTGCAGTGATCCAAAAAATATTCCAAATCAGTAATTTCCCTTTCCTCAATTTGCCCATCTTTTGACAAAGGCACTGCACCATTCATATTGTCCAAACCTTGTTCTTCTGTACATGGAACCTCAGCATTTGTAAGAAGTGACCCATCACTACAGTCATCGCCAGCATGGTTTACACTTTCATTGCTTTCACCTGTGGTCACTGGAGGTACAGTGTCCCGCTTTTGATTTATTTCACTCATACCTGCTTCAACAATACTATGGCAGACTTCAGCAGAAGATAAGTGCATACTTGAATTCAGGTCTCCTTCCTCTGAAGACTGACCAGCCTGGTTGCTATCCATGTTAACATCAATGGATGAACTCATATTGAAATCAAAATTTCCATCTGTGTCAGAGCAGCTGCTAATATCTGAATATTCTATGAGACTAGCATTTGTCTCAAAATCAGGTTCTAATATTGCTTTGTCAGAATGTGCTTCCAGTATGGATTCAACGTCTACTGAGTTAGGCAAGGGAGAGGGTAAAATGTTACCATTATTTTCTCCTTTATCCCCTGGCTTATCTTGTTCAAGGTCATTGGAACTCATTACATCTTGCCAAGATGATTCATAGCATGTGAGCTGCAAAGAACCAGACTCCAAGTCTTTTATGTCTGATTCATCAATGTCTTGCAAATCCATCATGCTTGAAAAGTTCTCCTTCTCAATTAACTCTTCTATTTCATGAGCAAAGCTTTCGTCAGATTCCACTGGCATTCCATTAGAGTCCATAGTTCCAATAGAATTTTCCGGGCTCTGGTTAGATAGAATCTGTGCTTGATGAAGAGAATTCCATGTTTGAGCCATCCTGGTGTTAAGAGATTTAAGGGCTAATTCTACTAACTCTGAAAGACAAGAATCCATGTTATTACCAAAAACACACTCACGTTTATAAGTAAAAAATATGCAGTAAGAGAAAATGAAATGCTCACCACACTTATCCACTACATATTATTGGGAACATTATAGCTGACTTGACCAAAGACCTGCATAAAGAAAAAGAAAATCCATTGAAACATAAGCATACAAACCATAATCTCTAACAAAATCACTGTTTTCATGAACTAATATAATTTAGCAAAAAGATCCCAATGTTCAACCCCCCCCCCCCCCCCCCCCAAAAAAAAAATAAGACATGTGCATATTACTCACAACTAAAACTACGTAGTAGTACTGCAACACCATTATGCCAAAACAGCAGTACTGAAATCATGTGATCTGAAGGTAATTGAAGCATTAACTAAGCAATTTAAGATTTTAGGCAGCTTTTACAATTTGTCTTATGTTTAGGAAAAGTAATGATTATTAATGTGGGAAAAAACTTATATTTTGCTTTATTCTCACAAAACTGAACTGTCTCTTATTTGAGAGTTGGACAAACTGAGATTTCCTCATGAAAAATAAATAATACTCTGACAATATTTAAAAGGGGTTGCTCCCTCATGTTGAGATCACATGAGGACCAGTGGTAGCTGTTACCACTTACCAACATTATGAATAATACCAAGAACAACAAAAGTAAACTATATCATATAGTGTTTTTCCAGTGCTCCAGTAGGAAAGAGCAGTGCTTGTTGGGGTACACAGAATGCTTGCAGTAGCAAACAATGCCAGACAGAGTATGGGGATTCCAGATAACTAAAGAAGAATGAAGCAGCACAGCCAGGCACCACAAAGATATAACACCACATAACATTTTGTTGCTACTCAATCCATTTTGTGTCTAACAAATGAAGATTATGCAAATTATGCATTTTCAGACCAAAGTTCTTTTTCAGGGAACAAGTAATGGGATAACAACTTAGCCCAAATCCAGAATCAGAAGTTTCTGAGAGTCAAAATCTTATGTGGAATTCAGCTTTAAGCAATTTTACATTGCAAGCAAACAAGCCTTACTATAAACTATGAAAAGAATGCTTCAGGTTTAACAGGTCAGTTAGTAACAACAAAGTGGCCAGGATAATGAGCCAAGATGGCGTCAAGCATGATCACCATGTTGCAAGTTCTGACCCAAACTAGCAGTGATTTGTTTGTTTTGTATGCAATTTGGATGTTTCTTGTTATGGATCTTGTCGCCCTAATTGTTTACAACAGACAACATTTCTGGATATTGGTTGTACAATTACTCACCGCAAACCAGACTTTAAATTCCTCATTACTGACCTGTTGTTTACAGAACACTGCGAAGCCCTTTGTTTGGGCCGCCCGACCACAATGTCAAAAACGGAGCCGGAGGAGAAGAGAGAGAGCAGGCATCCTCGTCCGATTAAGACACCATGCAGACCGACCAATGCTTCACACTATACAATCACTTTGTCCTCCTAAACCTATAATAGCTCACGTGTCTGTGGTAGCCACTTTGGTTACTGAGGTAATGCATAGCGGTCATTACAGCTATTTACAAAACACCCCTGGGGCTGACACAGATGCAGCACTCAAGGAACAGTATGGGAATTTATGCAAAAAGGAGACGGTGCACCCTGACACTGTGTTTATTGTAACCGGGGATTTCATCAAAGCTGATTATAGGAGGATTGCACCAAAATTCGTCCAGCACATATCATGCAACACATGTGGAGATCAGATTCTGGACCACTGTTACTCCCCCTTTCAGAATTAGTCTCTCTCCTGTCCACCCCTAGGCAAATCCAGGGTGGTCAAATCACTCTTCCATTCTGCTCAGGCCTGCTTACAAGCAGAAGCAGAAACAGGAAACAACTTCAATTCAGCTTTGGTCAGACCAATAAGATTCTATGTTACAGGACTCTTTGGATTACGTTTATTGTGATATGTTCCATGCTGTATCCTATGACGACATCAATGTTTACACAGACACATGTGCTTCATAAGGAAGTGCATAAAAGACATTGTACCGACCAAAACAATCAGAACCTACAGAATCAGAAACTGTGGATAAACACTGATTTTCGCCCAGCTTCCAACTACAGAGACATGAGGCAAGAACTCCACAACATCGCAGACTACAAGGATTGCAAACAACCTGCTACAAACACCGCTTCCTCACTGCCTGATGAGCTCAAAGCCTTCTATGCTTGCTTTGAACGCAGTGGCAACCCGATCACTCCAGTGCATGAATATCCACAAAGACAGAGGGCCACATGGCATTCCTGGTCAAGTCCTTAAAACATGCGCACCAACTAGCTGGAGTCTTCAACAACATTTTTAATCTATGCCTTTCCCTACCTAATGTACCCCAATGTTTCAAAATATCCACTATTGTACCAATACAAAAGACACCCAACAAGCTTCTCAGAGATCATATCTGCTCAGTTTTACCAGCATCACTTGACCCACTGCAGTATTGCCTTCCGCAAGAACCACTCCACAGATGACGCAGTTGCCTTCACCCTGCCCTTTCCCATCTTGACATTCACATCACATAAGTGAGAATGTTGTTTGTTGACTACAGTTCAGCATTTAATTCCATATTGCCCTCTAAACTTGTGGGGAAACTCGAGGCTCTGGGTCTAAACAGTTATTTGTGCAGCTGGATCCCGGACTTCTTGACAGGCAGATGGCAATTGTTCAGAGTTGGCAGCAACATCTCCTCCCCGCTGACCCTCAACAATGGAGCTCTACATGACTGCTTTCTCAGTCCTCTCCTGTTCTCCCTGTACAAGCATTTCTGTGTAGCCACGCAGAGCTTGATAGATTAATTTGCAGATGACACAACGCTGGTAGGCCTGATCACAGATGATGATAAATCAGCCTACAGAAAAGAGGTGCACACCCTGACTAACTGGTGTCACAATAACAACCTCTCTCTGAACATCAAGATAACGGGGAACTGGTGGTGAATTTCAGGAGATGGACCAATGAGCACTCCCCCATCACCATCTCCAGTGGAGTGAGTCTGCAGCTTAAATGATCCTCTGCGTTCACATCACTGAGGACCTCACCAGGACAACTCACTGTCAGTTGAGAGGAATGCCCACCAGCGCCTCTTCTTCCTCAGGTGACTAAATAAGGATTTTGGTCTGAGCCCAAAAATCCTCAGATAGTTCTACAGTTGCACTGTGGAGAGCATCCTGACTGGGGCGGCAGTGGCTCAGTGGTTCATGTAGGTTGTCTACAAACCAGAAGGTTGGTGGTTCAATCCCCTTGGTGTCCTTGAGCAAGACACCTAACCCCAGCTGCTCCCGATGAGCTGGATGGCGCCTTGACTGGCAGACACAGCAGTCGGTGTGTGAATGGGTGAATGTGAGGCAAATTGTAAAGCGCTTTGGATGGCCATGTGGTCTGTTGAAAGTGTTATATAAATGCAGTCCATTACAATTACCATCACCACCTGCTATGAGAACGATACTGCTCTCAACCAGAAAGCCCTACAGAGAACAGTTCAGACAGCCTACACATCATCGGAGGTGAGTTTCCCTCCCTCCAGGACGTCTACAACCAGAGATGTGCGAGGAAAGCGTGGAAGATCAGAGACTTCTGCCACCGGAGCCACAAACTCTTCTCACTGCTACCATCAGGCAGACGGTACCACAGCATCAGGACCCAAACCAGCAGAAAGCAAGACAGCTTTTTCTCGCAGGCCATCAGACTACTGAACTCCAGATACGTTTATAAGTCTCTTGAGTATATTCGGGTTACAAATGGGAAATCTGTGTATAGTATATTGTGTACAATTATCAATTCAGTATTGTGTAAAATGCGCATCTTGTTGCTTGTACTGCCATGGCACAGAGTCTTGCACACAAGAATTTCACCATTGTTACACTTATGTGTACACGATGTGTGACAAAAGTGTGATTTGATTTGAAGTACCACCCGTGGTTATTGAAATCTTTGGTTCATCACCCAAGGTTGTAAAATCTCAAGGAGGAAAAGACTGGTTTCTCTTACTGTGAATCAAACTGTTAGACCTAGGTGGTCATGCATTTATCATTCAGCTAAATACTGATTTAAAACATACATCCAGGCTATGTCAGATTTTCTTTAGAAGAAAATATGACTGCAGGCTTTGGGGCCATTACCATGTGCACTCTTAAATATTGTGCACCATCGCTTTGGGCAACCTGATTCCATGCCTCTCTCTCCTCTTCAATGGTAATAAAGACAAAAAAGCCCAAAATATAACTTAGCCAAGTAAAAAATACTGAAGCCTAGTATGGGATGGACAGATACAACAACATAAAAAGTACAAAATATTTGTGGGAACTTCTGAAATAGTGTTTCCATAGGCCTACTGTAATTTCAACCTACATTTGCATAAGGGGCCGTTCACATATCACGTCGTTTGCGCTCAAGTTCATTATTTCAAATGTAGGCGCACGGTATGCGCGCTCATAATGGAAGCGATGCAGTCGCGATGCGCAAACGGTGCGACAAGCTTGTTTTTTCCAGCCGCGTCCACAACACGAGTTAAAAACATCTCAACTTTTCAGAATGCCGCAAAGCGCACCGCAGGCCATGTAACTTCTTCACCTTTTTCAGTAACAACTAGGGGTGTGCCGGTTTCAGAATTGGTGATGACGGTTATGACGTGAGTCAAATGTGACGGTTCATAACATAACCGTCGGGGGGGGGGGTTGGGGTAGCGTGTTTAATTGGCTCGCCACCATGCTAGTGGATCTGCCGTAGAGTCAATTGGTTGTTCTTGGAGATAGCGGGTTAACTCCGTATCAGCGCGCTCTGATCGGTTAAGGGGCAGAGATTTCAGACCTCCGTTTATTAAGGAGATCGGTCACAAAACTCATCATCTGGGCCAAAGTTTTTCAAAGCCGCACCCGCCCGCCATCCGCTGATTTTCGGTCTATGGACGATGCAATGCTTTGCTGATGCGAGCCTCAAAAAAAAGCCATGCAATGCTAATGTATGAGGCATAGGCCTACGCTGAGTTTTATTTATGATGAGATGCGCTCTAGTTCACAGTGCGCGCTGGTGCTTCCATGTCACGGTTATCATTGTCTGCTATATTTGCTTTTTATTTACTAAAATACATGCAATTGGTTGATGAAACATTTATTAAAATTAAGAGAAAATTTGTACAAAACGAAATTCGTTTTTAAGAAAGGTTTTCTACAAAGCAAAATTTAATGAAGTGGTAAATATCATGTCTGACGATTTACAAAACTTAATTAAGTGGTAAAAACCATGTCTCCCGATATACTGTGCATCTTATGATCCTATCTAAAAAATGAAAATAATTTTTTATAATAAATGTTTGTAAAAAATATTTTAATGACACGGTTTTGGCGGTTATAGAGTTCTAAGGACGGTGTTCAACTATAACCGCCGGTCTCACGGTTATATACTAACCGTCACACCCCTAGTAACAACGTTGAAAGCTCAGCCAAGATGAAGGAACAGCTTATAATAGCTTTATGTGGATTTTTAAATTAATTTAGTAGAAGTGCTACTGCAAGCAGTTTTTAGTTCTGCAAATCCATTTATCCATTGCTGAAATTTTTAATACAAAGAGTGACGATGGCGGAGACAGCAAAACGTTCCAAAGTGTGGTTATACTTCACTAGAGTTGATGCAGATAATGCTGGTTGTCATAAGTGCAACAAAATTTTTGCATGTAAGGGGCGGAAACACAAGCAATCTGTCAAAGCATCTTTCAAAAGTGCATTATGTGCAGACAGAGAAATGCAAAGTTTGTTGACACAACACAAAGTAACACAACACAAAGTACCGATAAGAATACCGTTAAAGTACCGGACCGTTAAACAGTATCGGTAAGAGTAGGAATACCGTTAAAACCTCAACGATACCCATCCCTACATTTAACAAACTCTAAACTTGTTAAGCCTGTACTCACTGCCATCTATTTTTAGCTAACAGGGATGTGTGGTCTGCTCAGGCGGCAAGGAAGTCGAACGGAAGTTGAAGTCGGCTGGGTGACGCCATCTTGTAGCAGAACTTCACTTGCGTTAGCATCCCATTGACCTCCCATTCATTTTGGCGTCACTTTGACAGTGAATAACTTTACATCTGATGCGTTTAAAAACTTCAGTTGTCGTTACATTTTAAAATACTATACAAAATAATTAATCAGAATGCTTACTCCTGCTCACTCACACCAAAGAACTCCACGCTCAAGCTCGCCATCTCTGCAAGATTAACGATGGCAGTTTGCACGCACAGCTACTAGAAGATTTACATCTGTCAGACAGGTTGTTGACGTCGTCAAGCTTCGTTTGAGTCTGCATGTCAGAAACGGAAGTGCTAAAAATAGCTAAAAACAGGCTTCACTTGTCTCAGTTGAGTTCCAATGGGGTCGCTGTGTTCATTTCTTTTACTGTCTATGGGTCTGCTGCGGCTACAACTCATCCACTTCAAGGATCAATGTGGTGCCTTCATGTAGCTACCGGATATGTCCGTTTTTCCACATCGTTTGCCTTCACCACTTAAGAATCTTGTGGTGGGATATGTTTGGCATGGAAGAAATGGAATATTGCCTGGACATTGTCTCATGACTTGTCATAAAAAAAAAAGATAAAAAAAAACCCATCAGGCAGACACTTTCGCAGCATCAGGACCCAAACCAGAAGCAAGCAAGACAGCTTCTTCTTGCAGACCATCAGACTAATGGACTCCATATAGCAAAATGATAAATAACCCACCTACCCCTGCCCCTCACACATAATATAGCATCATTACATTATATGCTCAGCAGGGTTGGGCCGATAGCCGACAGACATCACCATGTTGAGCCAGCATCGAGATCCCCCGATAAAGATAAGCAAATTAAATACAATAACTTGATGATGTTGATTGTGTTACATGCAGGGAAAAAAAGAGCAACATTAGAGTAAACTTCACCCTGCACTGTAGTAATTGATCAGAGCTGTGCTGTGCTGTCAGTTTGGCGCTAGTCCTCCCTGCACTGTCAAGTCTCTCATGCCGCTCGGTCCATTGAGCCACACCGATGACAGGTTAGCATGGTGTAAACTTTTTAATACAGAGTAGTTTCCTCTTGCTTTCAGTGTGTCTAGCTTCACATTCTCAACCGCGGATAAGTGTTGATGGACAGGCTCAACATGTGTCTTGACTCTCTTGGTCTCAACATTCACCTTGTGCCTGTGCTGTACACATACTATAAGCACAGTCACAAATATTGGGCTGCACGTGGATATCTGTGGACATTTCCGATTATGAAAATACCCCTCCCTTGATGTCATCATCCATCACGATCTTTCCCTGTAGATATCGACCGATGCTAATTTGGTAGACATCGCCCAACCCTAATGCTCAGTGCATATAAAAATAGGGTGGTATAATTCTGAATAACGGGAAATAAGTATGGGCTTGTTATGCCAACATTGTGTAATGCAAAGTCTTTTAGGTCATCTCAGGTAATAAAGTCCAACCACTACTATTCTATTAAGTTACTTCTGCACCTTCAGTAATGCATTCAGTACACCTGTCATACTCAAATGGCAGACCGCATCCAGTCCAGAACTAGCAAAGGTCAATACAGACCAATTGGTAGAGCTGCATGATGTGTCATTTAAGCATTGATATCGCTATGTACAAATCCACGATAGTTACATCGCAGGATGTGGATGTAGGCTGTCAAGCCTGGTTCACACCGGACGCCAAAGCAACGCGGAACGGAAAATCACGCGCAGTCCGGCGCCTGCCTTTTCACACCAGACGCGTATTCTCCGCAGCGGTCAACAAGCGCTTCGCCTCCCACCCGCCCTGTAGTCCGCCCACTCCCATTGCTCTGTGTGTGCATGTGCGTGCGTTGTGCCTAGTCTGTTTAGATACACAAATATGATCGCATTTGTCACTCGCTGCATTTTAATTTGAAAATTGCTTATATGTTGAAAATTGACCAGATTGTCTCGTGTTTCTTGGTGTGACTTCCTTCCAGAATTGATGCGGATCGCTCAGGCTCGCGCAAAAAATAGACCAGACGGGGAAAATGGCGCTTCACGGCGCGGGCCGGCCTGGTGTGAATGACAACATAGGTTAACATGGGCACCGAAAGGAAGCGGCCTCCATTCCGCGTCGCTTCCGCATCGCTTCTGCATCCGGTGTGAACCAGGCTTCATAGTTGATCCGTTATTCATTAACTGTTCGGGCCAACTGCTCCCCGGCCCTTGACCAATGCGATTCGCGGATTAATTGCACAGCTTGACCATCATAGCTTTTAAGTCCTGTCAGTTTAACAGGGCAGAGAGCGAGCGGGAGAGAGAGAGTGCCAGAGAGAGAGAGAGAGCGAGCCAGAGCGAAAGCAAGCGAGCCCCGGCCACACGCTCACCGTCTTCAAACAACACAAGCGCTGTCTTGCTCTCTCTCCCTCGCGCATAATAATCACTTGACACGATGGTGTTGATGTTTAAATCATTTAAAATGTGAATTTAAGTGTTTTAACCCCATTTTTGTTTGTAAGAAAAAATTAGATTATATTTCATATCGCAATATATGTGTGGCGGGGGGGGCGTGGTTTAACGAAGTCTGCGGCGGGAGAGAGAATCAGGAGACGCAAGTGAGTGGTTTGGGCAAAAACTATCAACACCTGTTTCTTGTTTCAGTAATTGCCGCGGAGAGAGTATAAAACGCCAGGAGAGACAGAAGCAGCCGAGATCGAGACGGACTGCTGACGTGAATCGAAAATGGAACTGGAACGAGTAAACCGGAAGTGTTGTGCGATCGTGTCTGTGTTGATGTCAGAGTAAAAGTCACCATTTGTGTTCATAAAGTTTAAGTTTTATTTTGAGTTAATAAATTCGTCAGCAGTTCAGCAGACCCCTTTCTCCTCTTCCTTTCCTCTTACGAACATACTACAATATATATCTCAGAAAACTAAAATATCGCGATGTCATTTTTTCCCAATATCGTGCAGCCCTACCAAACGGCATCAAATGATTTTCATAAATTATATTCAGACAGCTTTAAAATACAAATGACCCAGTGCAGCATCTCACCAGCAGTGAAGAAATCTGTTCATGCAAAAAGATCTCATGAAGAGTTCTCAATCCTATCCAACAGTCTCATAACTTTTGTCTTGTGAAGAGATTCATGTTTCATCTAGTTAAACCAATATATGCGAGGGTCCAAGATGTGTTGGAACAAGAAGTTAAAAACCAATGTACTTTACAAGCTAAGAGTACATGGCACTCATGAAAAGTGCCAATGTGAATCCTCACTCTGAAAGAAAGTTATTGAGTAAACATAACTTGAAAATCACAGAGATGAGAATGAGAAAAATAAATCAGCTCAAAGCCCAATAAGAGAGGTCCACAAGTGCATGCTTGAAGCTCTTAGAGCATTCTGAATAGGGCTGGGAATGGAAAATCTATTCCGATTCCGGAATCGGATACTTAAAGGGATACTCCAGCCCCAGATTTTTTTTGTGTGTGTGTCATTAATCACTTACCCCATGTTGTTCCTAACCCGTAAGCTTCGTTCATCTTCGGAACACAATTTAAGAAATTTTGGATGAAATCAAGGAGGCTTTTTACTGTCCCATAGACTGTCAAGTTAGTTACACTGTCAAAGTCCAGAAAGGTATGAAAGCCATCACAACAGTCCATCTGCCATCAGTGGTTCAACCTTAACATTATGAAGTGACGAGAACAAATAAAATAAAAAAAACTCAATTTATCCAGAATTTTGTAGTTCTATTTTGCACACAGACAGCTCTTAAAGACTCCAGTTTTTATGCAACCAGTTGATTTGTGTTCATGGTTTTCAGCTCCAATAAAAAAACAATTGGTTTGCAAAAAAATGGCACAGGATAATTGTTTGATGAATCTGAACTAATCTGAATCAATCTATAAAATTCAAACGATACCCAACCCTGATTCTGGATGGCCTCATCATGCATTTCTTTTCATCTGATCAAGCAAAGAAACAACTCAGTGAAGACCCTGCTGGGTTTAACAACACTTGAAGCACACACACACACAGACACTAAAGAAGAGGGGACATCCATGAGGCCATCAAAGGGATGCTTACAAAAAGAGGTATAGATCTGAAACTGGAGGTCTCCAACACAGATGGAGACCCAACCATAATAGGAAGAGTGAGGGAACTGGTTGCACAATGGAAAGAGGATGACACTGACCTATCATCTTGCCATTGCACCTTCCACCAGTCTGTCTCCTAAGAGGCTAATTTCCTTAATTAGGAAAACTTAAACCTTCAAAAATTGGATTTGAATACCTTTGCAATATCTTAGTTCACCCCATAAAAATAAAAACATTCTGTCATTAATTACTGATTACGCTCATGCCGTTCCAAACTTGCAAGACCTTTGTATATCTTCAGAACATATTAAGATGTTTTTGATTAAATCCAAGAGCTATTTGACCTTCCATAGAAAGTGATGCAACTGAAACGTTCCTAGACCCAGAAACGTAGTAAGGATATCAGTAAAATAGTCGAAGTTACAAGAATAATTTTGAATCAGTTTGGCACCTTTAAAGGGCTCAGGATTCAGAATCCAGTCAGGGTTAGGATAGTGCCCTGATTAAGAAAGGTTTGTTAGCTCACAACTAGGGATGTCAATTTCGACAAATTCTCATGATCGATCGTCGTTTAAATTAATGATCAATTAATCGATTAATCGTTAAACTTCATACTGCAAGATGCGTCTACAGTAGTTATCGCATGAATTGGTGTGCAATGACACTAAAAACGCAAGCGTCCTCCCACAAAGGAAAGGGTTTTTACTGTAAATAAAAGGCTAGTAGGATTATAAAATGAATCGACTGATCATTTAATATAATTATTTAATTCAAATACAATGACTAATATAACGCAGTCTCAGATGCACTCTGGCATATGACCGGAGCGGTAATATTTCCTTAAGAGCGCCTTTCTGAAGATTCCACTCCGCTCGCTCAACCCAGTTCATAATCCAAACATTCTAAGTGCATTTTATCTTGTGTGTCCTTTTCACATGCTTTATAATCCATGTGTATTTTGTAAAGATCTACGAACATTTCATCTTGTGTGTGTGTGCGTTTGTGTTTTAATGAGCCTATTTTGAATATTCTATTGCACAACAACGGCAGCTATTTTCACGGAAATAAAGTGAATGAAAATCAAATATACTTTTTCAGTTTTTGCATTTTATGAATGTTTGCTAAGGATAGATTAATATATTTAATACATTTTAATACAATTAATAAAATTAAGAAGAATAAAAAAAAATTCGTTTTGAAACATAATTGCTATTTATCAGCATGCATAATTTTAGACAATTATACAAGAATTTTGGTACACACAGTAAACAATTAGGCCTACTAGAAAAACTATGTCGTAGCTGGAACTGGCGTCAGCGGAATATTAACTGAGCGCTTGCTCGGGCGGTTAGCGACTGAGTGGAGCGCACGTCCATAGAGTGGAAAACGTAGCGAGCGTGCGTCCATGTGTTTGTTACGGTGTTATTTTCTTTCCAAATGTGCATAGGATATTGTGCATATCAAGGAAAATCCGGAGAATGCGAAAAAAACCATCTACTCGTGAATGCCCATTACGTGTTAAAGGCCTATATGCCATTAGTTATTAAGCCAATTCAGCAGTCTTGAAATTTAGATTTACTTACCTCACATGGATAACATTTTAATACTTATATATTACTTGCTCATGAGCTAAATGTACCAGTTAAGTTAAATTATATGCTAATCTATTTTGAACAACTAACGATCTGGTATTAATTTTCTTTTCCTCTAATGTTAATTGAATGGCAAAACAGACTGGTTTCTTTTTCAAATAAAACTTTATTTGCTGTCATTTTCTGAAAAAAAAAAAAACATTTGACAGTTTGTAATGTTACTTCTAAAACACAGTTCCAACATATTTATTTTGTGCCCATTTACACTTTAAAGAAAACAAATAATTTAACACATTTGATGCATTAAAATAATCTAAATTTCCCCATTCCATCACATTTATTGTGTGAATGTTTCAACACTTTCGTTTTAAAAAATATGTAAAACAACCCATGTCATTCCGTGAACTTTGCGACATTAATGTGGAGTTTTATTTATTTTTAATTTTACCACATTTATGGAGTAACATAACATTTAAAGCAATAAACACTTTTGTTTTAAACATTATAAAAAATAAACATTTGATGCATTAAACGTTCAACGTGAAACATCTATTTTTTTAAATTCATTTAAAATGCCTAGCCATTTGTGTAACTCAAACACTTTCCTTAAAAAAAACAAAAACGTTTGTTGCATCAATTTTGGAACTTTTAAAACGTATTCAGAAATTTCAGAAATCGTCTTCATTTCTATTTTCAAGCACATTTAATGTGTCAACTGTGCAACACTTTTAGCGTTAAACATTTAAAAGAACACATTATCATTTATTAACAATTTTATGTAGCCTACAGCATTAATGTTAACTTTAACGCAATTATACAAACTTTGTGTGCACAAGATGATTACAGCACAGCATAGCTACCTGAAGTGCACATCACTGATTTTTGTTCAAAAAGATCAGCATGTTAACATGTTGCGGAGTTAGTCTTGTGCGAAGTCTGTTGACCGTCAGGCCAGCTGCTGAGAACACGCGTTCTGATGGTACAGATGTTCCTGGTATGCATAAATAGCCCTTTGCCAGCTGAGACAACCTGGGAAACCTGGTGGCATTCGCTTTCCACCAATCTAGTGGACTTGTGTCAAGGGAAGGATGCTGTTCTCTAAGAAAGTTGTGCACCTCACTTTCCGAGTCGTTGATATCCCATTCATTGTAATTACTTCCGAGAAGCATCTGAAGGGCTCTTTTCCCGTCATTACCCCCAGCTTGGGCCTGCTGCACACTTGGAGTAACCCTACTATTTGGATTTTCTGTCTGAGTTTCAGTCAGAATTACTGCTGATGCCATTTTGTGCAGCTTTGCGTTGGCAGCCAGCCTCTCTGATGTGGTTAGAAAACCTAGATGTTTGTGTCTGGCATCCAGCATCGTCGCTATCATCGATGGCTTTGGTAGGAGTGCACTAAATTGAACCTTAAGTAATGAATTTAAGCGATTAGATGGCGCAACGCCTATGACATTATTTTGTATAAAATGGATAATTCTCAATTAAGGTCTCAAAACGTCTCTTACCTGCATTTGTTGCGCTAATGAGGCATGCACTTTTGCTTTGAACTCCAAAACCCGAGCACTGTCCTCTTCGTTTCTCTTAAGATGTGAATGTAAGAGGCCGTAAGTGATGGGATAGATATTTGAGATGGACACATCAGATTCGGTAGACATTACAGTCGTGGCACACTTTAACGCTGCTAACACAGGTGCCACGTCCTCCATCAGCTGCCAGTATTCATCTTTGAGCTCAAGAATTCTGCTAGTTTGGTGACAGACAGGATTGGTGACAGACAGTGACAGACAGTTTGGTGCGGTCAGACAGGACGGCAGTCACTGCCCACCTTTGTTCCACGAGCCGGGCAAACATGTCACTGACCGAGTTCCACCTTGTCTTGCAAGACTGTATCAGCGATGCGGTGGAAGTTTCAACTGTGCCTGTTTGTCATGGAGTGCTCTGGTAGCTACAGTACTGTGATTGAAGTGCTGAACAAGTCTTCCAGCAGCTGCGATGACCCTGTTTATGTATATGTTGAAGCCATCATTTATGGCGAGTTGTAATGTGTGGGCAAAGCACGGCACGGAATCCCAGCTGACACGAGTTTGATCGTTTGCTGCCACGATATTTTTTGCATTGTCGTGAACACATGCTACTATTTTTCCCGTGATGTCCCATGAAGCTACGGCCTCATTTAACTTTTCGGCCAGCTTGTCAGCAGTGTGTTTATCAGACAAACTCTCTGTAAGCAGGACCGCGCACTTCATCTGCCATTCAGAGTCTATGTAATGACATGTGACGGTTATGTAGCTTTCCCTTGTTAGAGCGGTCCAGCAGTCAGTTGTAAGGGCCATTTTTTCAACTGAACTTAGCGCCATCTTTAGCTCTTCTTTTTTCTTTTCATAACGATCTTCTAGTTCGCTGGTTATCGCGGCTCTTGATGGTATGTTGTAGTCTGGCTGAATGAAATTAATCAACTCTCGAAAACCACCACCTTCGATGACGCTTATAGGCAACATATCATTTGCAATCATTTTGCACAGTCGTTCAGTTATTTCTTCTGCCTTCTGAGTTCCTACCTTTTTCCTGGCTAAAACGGAGGTTATTGTTGGCTGTGTCGAATCAAATCCTGTCCCGGAAATGATATAAATCTATATCAAATGATATATCATGGTGCTCATTGATGTATTATATTTTAAAACACAGGCACAATGTTTGCAACTAACATTATCACCATTTGAAATAAAATGATCCCAAACAAAACTCTTGCGTGCTCGCTTCATTTTCCTTCACAACTGCTGTACTTTACATGTTTTTGCATAAGCCACGTGCGTCGTCCTCTTTTGGCAGTTGGCAAACCAGTTAGCCGCCTACGTCTCAAACTATGCACGTTAATGGTGATCATGCTTAAATCGACCCTCGATAAGGTTTATCGATTAAAATATTTATCGACAATTAATCGATCGTCGATTAATCGTTGACATCCCTACTCACAACAAATTTAGACCATATGAAACAAGCAACAACAAACTGGAGCAGAAAAGATTCTAGATGTGGGCAGTTAATCAAATGTTGTATTGGCCTTGGTGTAGAAAGCAATATCTGCAGCTCTGCACAGTCCAGGACGCAAGGCATGATCCACTTTACCAAACACTTGACATTAAATGGCATTTATGCTCTGGGAGCCAGAAATTATGCTGGCAAAACCTCCTCAGACACAGCAACATACTAGAAATCACAAATTTAATTAAGAAAATAACATAGGGCCATCTTCCTGCAGAGTTCCAACCTACTCTAATGTCTATTAATTCCAGAAACCTTGAATATCTGAGTAAGGTTGTTTAGTATGGGGGGGTGGGGTGGGGTGGGGGGGTGATCTGTAGAAGGGTGGCTGTCCATGATCAGAACAGGCAATATCGGTCTAATATTTGACAGAAACAAATAAGTAGAGAATGCAATTTCCAGCAAGTGTTGTTTCCGACTAGAGCTGGCAACCGATTTGCAGAACTTTGCATCATGCATGGCATCGTTATCATCCATCACATTTATCACATAATACCTATAGCAACATCACCTACCTCTAGTTCCAGTGCCTTCAACATCCTTCCCCCCCTCTCCTGACATTGCTCGTTTGAAAACAAAGGCCAATCTGTGCATCTCTGCATTGACCAGAGATGAACTGTAATTCTGTTTTTGTCATCCAGATCTACCTTATTCTTTTATTATTCCTGTCCTTATTATTCTGTAAAGCTTATTGAAGCCAACCACTCAAGTCACTCACCTGCAGTTGTTAGCTGTTTAGACCCCTAAACAGTCCCAATCCAAAATAACCCTAATTAAACTTGCCCAGCCAAACCACAGATTAAATTAAGTACATAAAGTACATTGTGTATTTTGGACAAGACCTGTGCAAAGGGTAAAATATCAGTAAAACCTGAAACTCTGATGAAGCAGGAAAATAATGATGGACTAATGCCAGACACTGCACGATTTGAGTCCTAATTTTCAATTGCCGACAAATGCTCGAAAAGGGAGGCAAATCAATGGGCGGAGGTTAGTCAAAAAACAGTTCTAGTGACATCATTACTGCAGGAAGTAGAGGGGTGTAGTCCAAACTGGATTTTGGACTGATTTTTAGCATGCTAAATATCTGGACCGGTCAGCGACTACAGTAGCTAAAAGCTGAGGTGAAAGGTGAAAAACTACAGCCAATGAGAGACCATGATACAGGGCAAGGGAGTGGTCAGAGTGTGGACTCACAGATCTGCAAAAAGATATCAGCACGTATTCCTTGTGCAAGCAACCAACTCTTCCTCAAAGTCTTTTTTTTTTCTCGCTGCAAAACAACATACTGACTTGTATTGCAAGCTTCTTGTGGGTTACAGTATCTAATGGGAAGAAATCCCATTACACAGGAGAACTGTCTCACACGCGACCTTACGTTATTTTCTGCATCACTTTTTGTTGGTGATGGTTCCTACTGAAAAGTTGTTTGAAGAGTGTATCATCAATCCATTGTGTAGCATGCGCACAAGAAAAAAAAAAACCCAGGCGGTACCTCAGACAGTCATGCTGTGTGGGAAGAGCAGCAATCTGACATCTTTGAAAATCATGAAATGGGAGTCTGGCATAGGAAGCAAAGGCAGGGATTGGCAAATCTACTGATGTTAGACCGTTTTTCCACAGATTTTAGTTAAAACCATAATAAAACATGGCTACCAATAAAATGCAAGTAATTCTTGAAGACTTTGTTTGGGTGTTAGGGTTGGAATTAAAATCTGAGATACATTGGCCCTCCAAAGGCAGAATTGTCCATTCTGTAAAAGGTACCTTTAAAGGGGGGGTGAAATGCTCGTTTTCACTCAATATCCTGTTAATCTTGAGTACCTATAGAGTAGTACTGCATCCTTCATAAATCCAAGAAGTCTTTAGTTTTATTATATTCATAAGAGAAAGATAGTCTGTACCGATTTTTCCTGGAAAAACACGAGCGCCTGGAGGCGTGACGTGTGGGCGGAGCTAAAGAATCACGAGCGCGAATAGGCTTTTGCGTTGAGAGCATGTGGAAGCTGTGACATTACCATGAGGGAAAACCCATCATCCAAAACAAACCATGGCTTACAGTCAGATTCAGCCATTTATTTATGATCCAGAATCAGATCCAGAGGCTGAAACTGAACGAAAGCAGCAGCAGCAACGACTCGCTCCGAGCGGGGCTCGAACCCGGGTCTCCGGCATGGGAGGGGACGCACTAACAAGGAGGCAGAGATATTTGAAGCAGTTTTACTCACCGCCTGCGGTTCCAACACACGATCGTGACCCTTTTTCGTTGGGATTGCATCATCCTTAAGGAATAAACGATACGCAAAACCGTCAAACTGGGCCATGTGAGCAAGCATCTTCGAAATGCAGGGAACAAACAAAAACACTTGCACAACTCCGTTGATGCTCTGTAAAAATAAACTCCATCCACTGGTCCCTTAATGCTGTTTTTTTTTTGGTAATCTGTGCAGGGTTGTCTTGCCCTGGCAACCAAAAACACACTTCTTTTGTGACATTTCGCGACGCTCTCGCTCTGATCAGTGAATCGCTCTGATCAGTGAAATGTCTGTGCTCTGCCTCGCTATACGGGAGCGCGCGCTCTTCCGGCAGAAGTGCCTTGGGACCCATATAAAGAAATTCCGCTCCATCTAACGTCACACAGAGCCGTACTCGAAAAAAACTTTCCGAAACTTGTGACAAACCGGAAGGAGTATTTTGGGAACAAAAATACTCCTTCAAACATACAACTTAATTTTTGAAACTTTGTCCATGTTTAGCATGGGAATCCAACTCTTTAACAGTGTAAAAAACTCAGTATGCATGAAATAGCATTTCACCCCCCCTTTAAAAAAATAAAAAATAAATAAATAACTTCAGCCACTCTCAGGTATCCTTTGGAGGACCATGCAGAACTGCACAGAACATGTAGAACAGGTGCTACTTTGCTACTCCACATCCAGGGATGGCACAATGTTTCCCATATCTTACTCCTTTTCATCAATCACTAACTAAAGCATTGGGGACTTAAACAGACCAAAAACTGATGGCAGCAGATAGAGCAAAAAAACTAAAACTGGTTCTTAACTAAAGAGTACAAAAAATAAAAAATACAAACCAAACAAACACCTTCACTTTTCTGCTAGGCTTCCAGTTGTTGTAAACTTGAACTTCTTGATAATGCATATTATCCACTTAAACAATTTGCCTCTGGGTAGGGTTAAAGTGGACTGGGTTCCATGCAAAAAAAAAAAATAATAATACATTTTCAACACAATGCACTATTTATCTCACTTGGCAAGAAGTGTGATAAATAATTGCAATTTTCTCAGAGCTGCCTTTCAGGCAATGATTGAACCAATAAACATATGCTAAATGAAGTATTTTACTATTTAAAAAAAAATATACAAAGAAATTATGTTCACAAGAGAGGAACTGTTCAGACCAGGGGAAGCCAACCCTACTCCTGGAGGGTTACCTTAATGCAGACTTCAGTTTCAAGTTCAAACCTGCTCCAACACCTGTACTGATAGATAGCATGTTTGTCACGATCAGATTCTTCAATGATTTTTCTGAACTGAATCAATAAAGTCTACTCTTCACTCGACAGTTTACTTGATTGAGTTGACAAATGTAAAAGGTGGGTTAACTGGTCTGGGGTAAGAAAAGAAGTAACACACCCTAAACAACTTAAGTAGTTGTCTCAGAAGCACTTGATTAGGGCTGGATCTAGTCAAAATAGAGGCCTAGACCAGAGGTTCTCAACCCTGTCAAACAACCAATTAAAATCCATCCTTGTCAATTGGACTCAACTTCCATATTCCAGCAACTTAAAGGATTAAATTAGCGACCATGGGCAACAAAGTAACTTTAATTTAGTGCTGCAATGACGCGTCGACGTCATCGATTACGTCGACTACAAAAATACGTTGGCGTGCGTGAAATGCTTCGACGCGTCACACTGTTTACATCTCGCGTAATGGCATACTGGGAATGGAGAAAGTTGCATTCTATCACAAAAACAGAGACCACTGTTATCAAAAGTATGGGCATACTCTAAACAGAGGACAAATAAAATGGCCCTTTGTTCCCTTTGCAAAACCGATATGGTGTACCACGGCAGCACAACTGCAATGCGCGAGCACCTCAGAGGAAAACATCTTGGCGCTCTCCGGTGTCGGTTTAACTGGTTACTGTGTGGATCTGGTGACCAACTTCCTGGTTAAGGTCTGATATTCTTGCGCCTGCGGCATTCTGAAAAGTTGAGAAAAAAAGACGCGCCTGGAAAAAACGAGGGCGTCGCACTGCGTGCGCGTCGCTTCCATTATGAGCGCGCTTATCACGCGCCTACATTGATAATAACGAATTGAGCGCCCAAAAGACATATGTGAACGGCCCCTTAAAAGACAGCGCACCGCGAGACAGTCACAAACCACTGAGCTACCCCGAATCAGCTCCAGATCTCTGGAAACCATGCTAAACCATAGCAGAACCCTGACTACATTCTATGGTTTGTGATGCTAAAGAACATTTCATGACGTCTCAGACAACTGTAAATTTATGGCTACTGTGGTTTAATTATAAACATTATCATAAACTCATATTTAACATAGTAAAATCATTTTCTTTGCCTCTATTATTTTATACTGTAGAAACTTCCACCACATTGGTTGAAAATTAATAAAGTTTGAAATTTTATTTTAGAAGTTGTACTTATTTTTTTTTGTAAAGTTATCCAAAGGATTCATTAGCTAATTAAAAAAGAACATTAATTATTTCTTGTAATAAAAACATTTGTTAGATTAGTCGACAGAAAAAATAATCGTTAGATGCAGCTCTACTTTAATTCCTCATCTAACACAGCTGATACAACACATCAGCTCACTAGCAGACTCCAGGACTCAAAATAGGTGTGTCCAACATGGGAGACAGCCATTATGACATTGTTGGGGGTCTTCAGGACAGATTTGAAAAGCAGTGGGCTTCAATCGGTTGTATACAAACTTCCCAAAGCATTTTCCCTCACAGCACTTCCCCATTGCCATTTTAAAGAATGTTCCACTTAAAATACAAAATATTGCTTATTAAGCTCCAGACCATGGAAAATACTTGATCATACCCTTAAAGAGACTGTATACGAGTCATGCTAACAAAACAATGCGTCACATCTTTCTGAACTGTTATTTCAGGAGCATATACAATGTGATGCGTTCTTGATCCTCGCAGGTAGAACCACCATGTGCCTTTGATGCACTCTTTTGCTGTGCCAGTTCTATACATGTAAGTTTTAGCAGGGCAGGGTAAATGGGTGGATAGGTTGAACCCCTCATAAATAGGGGAAGTCGTGGCCTAGTGATTAGAGAGTTTGACTCCTAAGCCTAGGGTTGTGGGTTCGAATCTCGGGCCGGCAATACCACGACTTAGGTGCCCTTGAGCAAGGCATCGAAACCCCCAGCTGCTCCCCGGGCGCTCCAGCTTAAATGGCTGCACACTGATCCAGTTGTGTGTTCACAGTGTGTTCCCTGCTCTGTGTGTGTGTGCACTTTGGATGGGTTAAATGCGGACCACAAATTCTGAGTATGAGTCACCATACTTGGGCGAATGTCACGTCACTAAATAGATAGTCTTTTATGGTTGAAAATGCAATTTTCATTCCGATGAATGAAAATTGTCATGCTCTGAACCCCAGATAGCACAGTTATCCCAAATCCTGTTTTGTAAAACAAGTATAGAAAAATGTAAAGAAAAGCTCCAGATAAACAATATGGCCCATGGTATGTGGACAGCCCTTTCTACTCAACAGGTTAAGTTATTCCAATTAACTCTCAGAGGACAAATCTTAATGCTACTGCATATAATTACACAGTAGATTCAATTTTATAGAATTACATATATGCGACTAAATCTGATGTCTAATATTAGCCAGTGGCTAATAAATTCTCTGATTTTACTCACCAATGTGTAAGTTGTAGGCTAAGTATAAGTTATGCACAGATAGATTTTCACTCGCCGAACACTGACTGAGCACTTCAGAGTTTCACTCTGTTAACTTGATCTGTGCTCAATGGATGCACAGTGCACGCATGTTTGACGTACCATACACTCTAGTGTAACAGTGCACTAGGGCTGTCAAAATTGCTCCAAAATTACGTTTGAATATTCCCTCTAAAAAAAACAGGAATATTCAAACTATTCGAACATCTGGTTGTGCATGTTGTCAATGATGCGCATTACGTCAATAACAGGTTAAAATAATACAAAGATACAAAAGTACTTGTATAGGTGGTCTATTTAAGTTTAAACATATTTAACAACGTATTACCTACACAAAAAACAAGGAAATCAACTAATGGCCAAGACTGCAGACCTCACGCTCTCTCACCCTCACCTTCGCTGCGCATAACGGTTTAAATGAACAAACAAATTTTGAGTGATGATCAAGAGTTTTGTGCAAGCAATTTAAGGTTGCGACTGTTGTCCCAAATATAGCAGGCTTCATTCAGTGATTGAAACATATTATTAATATTAATTGAAGTTTTACAGCATATAGAACTGACAATGAATGCTCCGAGCGAGCAGTGCTTTGGTAAACATGGAACTTTTCTTTGACATGAAATGATAAATAATCAAACCTTGTTTCCATTGCTTGAAAGAACTCCCCAAAGCCTGCCCCATCCGCGATACTGATCTGTCTCATGTCCTTACAAATGAACGAAATTAATTTATCCGTTATGGCCTCTTGTCGTGTTGCAGACAAAGAGCCTGTGGCGGGCGATGCAAAGTAACGTTAAGTGTCAAGACGTGACTGTTTAGCTGGAGTTCCACACATTATACCATGCTCATTTGGGAGCACATTTTTTTGATGTGACCTCATGTTGCTAGTGGTCGAATGGTATCCTAACTGTATCTTAAATAGCTTGCATACAACTTCTCGCGGGTCAATAATTTTACCTCACTTTCTCTGCTGCGGTCGAGTTGGGCTCTGCACTTGCTGCCATCTTCCATGAAGACGCGTCAACTTTCAGCAGTGATGCTGTGCCAGACAGTGCAACTCCTGTGACCTGTCCCTGAACCATTCGAATATATATTCAAATTTAGAATATTCGTTGACAGCCCTACAGTGCACAACTGATTGCCGCTTTAGAGAGAGCAGATAAGAGTCTTACATACATGCAGAATTGACACGATTCATGCAAACAAGATTCTTTGTTGTATTTTCCTGTCAAAATAACAGAGTTCCTTTGGATTTTTTCAGCTTTTAAGAACTTCCGGGCTGTTCGGTAGTGGGTGGAACTAATGCACAAACTGTAATCTCATTGGCTAGTGCTCACCTATTATCATTGCTGTATTTAAGCTAATCAGTTTAAGCAAACACACATAACCTGATTAATATTAATGAATCCAGCAGCTTGTTAATCCTTAGTCCATTTTATATTGTTCTTATTAGTAGAATTTGCATTATTATTATCAGTATTTTGTTCATTTTTTGTTTTATTTTTTTACGGAAACACTGAATGACCAACAAAGCACCACTATCAGTCCTAAATTCAGTTAAAATGTCTATGCACTCATACATGGTTACAAACTTAATTATAATTACTAAAGTTCTATCATTAAATAATACTTGATTACACTGATATCATATTATAATGCTGGACTGACTGATGGCATTCACTACACAATCAGAGTAAATATAAAGCCCCTTTCACACTGCCATTCCGGCAAATACAGGGGTAAAGTGTTCCTGTAATTGTTCCCTGGTCGCTAGATTTGGCACTTTCACACTGCCAGTGATGACCCGGTATATGTGCGTGCTTTCACACACAACCCTTGAAGATCCCGTAACGACACGTGACATCAGCGCGTGACGTGTAATGTACGAGTCGACAACGCTTGCCACATTATACATTAACTGAAGCAAGCAAACGATCTCGGCGTCAGCGCGGAAAGTGAGGAACTAACTGATCTCTGCTTCATTACAGTTTGCACGTATGTTTTCGTCGCGAATGTTGATCTTCCTTCAAAACAGCCGGTAAAAGAGTCGCCCGATAATGCGCGTCATCACTTCGATACGGAATTAGATCTGGCTTTTGTTCACACAGCGCTCGTTCCGGATCGATTACCACAATGTTACTAGGTACCCGACCCGGGTTCAATTCGGTAATCAATTCCGGGACGTGGTTGCTTTCACACAGAAGGCGACCAGGCAATGTTACGGGAATATCCGACGTGCAGTGTGAAAGGGGCTTAAGAAATCTCAAAGATAAAAGATAAAATCCCAGGCATCCTGGCTAAAATACGCCCATTGGCCTCTGACCATCGTGGCCTCCTAACAATCCCCATATCTGCAGATTGGCTTCATCACTACGGTCTCCTCTCCACCAATAAGCTGGTATGGGGTAGGCGTTCTGGCGCAATATGGCTGCCAGGTGGATGCTGCACAATGGTGGTGGATGAGGAGATAGCCCCTGACAAAATAAAGCGATTTGAGTGCCTAGAAAAGCGCTATATAAATGTAAGGAATTATTATTTAATTATTATTCCAGAAAAATATGCTATGTTTATATATTAAAATATAAAATGTAATAAATATCAGTGTATATACGTAAATATTTTCTAATATATATATATATATATATATATATATATATATATATATATATATATACACACACACACAATTTTTCAATATATACATTTAAGTAATAGGGTATGAGAGGCTGTGCTGTATCATGAATAAATCACGGCTGAAGTGCGTTGTTAGGCTATACAAGTCAGAGTTAGAGGGTTATGTTGTTTTCATAAAATACGCCTATAGTAAGCAAAACCAACAATACGGTGTGATCTTGGTTTTAAACACATATATAGTGATGTGGCCACAGTAGCACACTAAAGCAATAATCAAGTGACTTTGGCATTGTGTGTCCTATTAACAAGTGGACTACAGAGTTGAAGCAAGTAGCATATAGCTGGCCATGTGATATCAACATGGCAGCCCCCATGAGGCAACCCGCCCAATGTAAAACACATCAGCTTTTCTGAAGTTACTGGTATGAATACTAGAATTAATGTAGAATTAATAAAGAAACTTTTAAAATTGCAGAGAAGGAAAGGTCATTTGTTAATACGTTTACAGCTGCTTTAGTATTCTCACTACCACAGAATAGCAAATTATATAAATGACCTGTAAAGAGACTGCTAAATGTGTAAACGAAATGTGAGAACTAATAAATCTTTAACATTTTAAATACATTGAGCTTCACAGTGCTGTTGACAAAGCCTAGCCTAGTCTTACCTATCCATATTAACATATAAACTATTCTATTATAAACAACCCATGTTGTCTTGGCACGTATGCAAATGGCTGCATTCAAGTCACTTAAATGTAATGCTCATGTTGGATGATGGTGATGTGCAGGCAGTGAGTATGCCACCAGTGACTTTACTCTAAGATCTGTTATAAAACACTAACTTGTATGTTATATAAATATGTATGCAGTCATGTAAAAAGGCACTGCTTCTACAGTGTAGGTAGTCAAAGTGTTTACACATGGCTATTATTTTGTAAAATAAGATCACACAACAATAATTACTCTCATTCACATCAGGGGATTTCATCATTATCTGTGCATGAAAGCAGCTAAACACCAATAATTTCTATTAACTATAATATATATTTTGATTTATTAAAAACAGACAAAAAAAAGGTAAAGTCTACTCACCCCAATATGCCAGTACACATTCCTAAAGCAAATTCAGTCCTGTTATTACGGTTTCGTCCATGGTCATACACTCTGTAAAAAAGAAATGCTAACATCATTATCAAGCCTTTATTTCTATAGGAGGAAATAAAAGTATACAACAGACAGAAGAGTCTGTTTACTATAAAGGCCATCTTAAACATACTAGTTTCTAATTCTGTTAACTACATAAATATATTATTTAAACGCTATAACGTTGTATGCATGCACACACAATAAGTTCACCATGGTAACCTTCAACCAGCACGAGTCCCTCCTGGCTAGCTGTACGGTGACAACCCGGTGGCTGTTTTAAAGTGATGCAAGTGTCACCAAGACAAAAATCTACGATTAACGTTAGTCAGTAAATGAACAGAGGTGTCAAGTACAGTCCGTTATGTAAATACACCCGTGTACGTGCTTAAAACGTTCGTGGTATCATTTGAGTTATTTGGTTGTTTACATAATGCTTAACAGAGCAATCTGAAAGACAAACGCATGAAGCTAAGCTGGCTGGCTAGGAACATGGAAGTCCAATGTCACAAAACAAAATGAGCTGCATAGTTGAAACCTGGAGTCCGAGCACACAAACAAGAACTCACGTACCCAGAAACAACGCACACCAGCATACCAATTTTAGTTTGAATCTTACCTAGTGCATTATACATCCAGTGTTATGCTACCGTTTATACGCGGCAAAGCGATATAAGCTTCTCCCTACGAGCTCATTCCCCGTTATAACTGCTCGTACTCACTCACCGTCGTGGTCGGTTTCCTGTTGCTGCCGTTTTCCTTTGTACGACTACGCACCTTTCCGTTGCGCAATGCGCACGCAAGATCTTTCAAAACTTTAAGTTCAAATTAAAGATGCTTGTGACACTATGTATTATATAAAACAAAATCAATACGGGTTCGATGTTAGCACAACTCGTTGCACATTCATCAAACAATGTGGCTCAACCCGGGATTTTTCGTGACACCCGACCACTGGAACCTATGAGAAGACGGCGAAACGAGAGAAAGACCCGCCTCCAGTTCTACAGGGCCTCCATTTCAATGTCTAACGCGTGGAAGCCTTTTTTTGCGCATGGTATCTAAGGAACGTACCTTAAAATGGCTGCCGATCTTGTGGGAGGAGCTTGCTAGATATTCTGTCGACCGTCCTACATCGTGCCTTTGAGACTGTTGCAGGGTGAAGTCTTGGACCTAACAGTTTCTTGTCAAAGAACTTGAGGACGTCAGTTTACCCAAAGGTCCAACAATCCACACCACCTACCTTGTTCTTTGTTCTGTGAGATATTCCGTAGTTACCATACTGCTGCTAAATGTACAGGGACAAAAAAAGGCACAAAACCGATTTTGGAGCCAACCACACCTTTGCACCTAACCTACTGTAAACACCTAATAAGCAATGTGGACTGTTACCTGTGTTTGATGAAACATTTTAGACTTGAAAAAGGCAATTGCAATAAACAACTTATGATATTTTAATGTGGTTTCTCTTGCTTAAGGTTTAAGGTGATACATCAGATTAATATGGAGAGTCTTAAAATAAAATAATTATATATTTAAAAAATCTTTCACTGAGACCATTCATTCACTTCTTTCCTTTGAGTATGTCGCAGGCTCAATTAATCGAAATGCTCGTCTTTTAACCCCAAGGGAGGTCCTGGCAAAGATGCATGCACGCACCACCTAGAAAGGCTCCCCTTTTGGTTTTCATTTCCCTCCGGTCTTCTTGATGTTCACTGTTCTTGATTGGCCAGAACACACATTATCCTTAAAAGAATTTAAATATTTTAGACTTAATCCCTCTCTCTTATTCCTAGAGTTGTACCTCCAGGAGCCATAGATGCAATACCAGAGAGCTGTCATTCATAGTTAAAGTGGACAATTATACAGGGGAAAAAAGTCAAACAAAACCATACATTCTGGTCATCTATTATTATAAACAGATAACATGGGGTATCTATTATGTAATTACAGTATATTGATATGTATTACCAAAATATAAGCTTGCATTCACTTTGGTAGGCTACAGACTCTGGCAACAGTTAGGACCTCTTATACCAGTTTACCTTAACACAGTGTTGTTGTGCCACTTGCTGAAATTGATTTAAAAACAAAACAAATTAGCCTTTGCTCAATACAAAACATTTTAAACACAATACATGTACTTGATTTTGGTGGAAATAAGACCTGTCAAGGACTGTTAAGAAAAGTCATTGTACAAGGAATTGACTCTAGATGGGAGGTAGGGGGCAATGTGTCAATGGATACAAACAGCTTACAAGAGACGAAAAATTGTATTTTAAAAATCCAGTGACACTCTCAGTCAGAGAGGGGCACATGGGAAAGTTTCACAGATCAGTTTTGTTCACTCTATTGTAGCCCTTGAAAGTCCATTAGATACCTGATATTCACAAATGTTTTGAAGTACCAATGTCCCTTGTGATATTCTCTTAAGGTAAGAGAAAATTCTAGAGTCTAATCCCATTGTCTACCACACCTGAAATAACAAAAATGTATGTGAATTGTGTGCAAATACTATATCAACTAAGATAATAGACAACACTATATAAGATCATACAGTACAGCATATAACACAACAATGTACAAATGAGCAAGGGTTATTCCAACAAGCAGTGAATAGTGATCTCTTTAAGTTCACAACATAAACAACATAAATGCTTAGGTAGATGAGTAAGAAAGGACATATTTGTACAGAACAAAAATATTACCATTGTATCAAGATCTAAAGCATTTAAAACCTTTAAATGGCTTTTTATGTTGTCAGGAAAAAAAACAGCCTATGGCCAATTCTACGGTGTAGCAGTATAAGTAACTTTTCACAGTATATATAGTCTCTTTCTGTGTAGGGTTATCTGGAGTTTTGTCTGAATCTTGAGGATGGCTTGTACAGGACCAAGAACCAGGTAATACCTTACAGATCACAGCGGTAAATAACTGCTTTTCTAAAAACATTAGGCCTATTTGTTGTATGTTTTGTCTAAGACAGAGTTTGAGTTGTAGTTGAGGTAGACCAATCAATGTTTTTAAGGGTTGAAACTGACTGCCAATTCCCATCACAGAACCTATTTATCCAGGTTGGATACTAAAGTACTTCTCAAACCTGTCCTAGGCACCCCCACTACTACACATTTAGGATGTCTCACTCACCTAACACACCAGATTCAACTCATTAGTAGAGAGTGCCAAACCCAAAATGGTTGGGTTCGATAAGAGTCATGCAGTGCCCCCCTGGACAGGTTTGAGAAGCACTGGGTCACATGATGTCTTGAGTCGCTTCATGTATCTTTATGTAAAATTGTCACTTATCCCCATGTTGTTCCAAAACCATAAAAGTTTACTTCATCTTCGGAACACAATTTAAGATATTTTGGATGAAAACAGGGAAGCTTGTGACTGTCCCATAGACAGCCAAGTAAGTTACACCATAAAAGTTCAGAAAAGTATGAAAGGCGTCGTCAGAATAGTTCATCTGCCATCAGTAGTTCAACCGTAATGTTATGAAGCGACGAGAATACTGTTTGTAAGTGAAAAAAACAAAAAAATAACGACTTTATTCAACAAATCATGTCAACAGTCTCCTTTGTGTCTCTCTACATCACTCAAACTGCCTACGCTCTTCTGTGTCAGCTGTGCCACAAGGATGCGCTGTTTTTACGTGTATTTATACTTTGATTAAAAAAAAAGAAAACACTGCTTGTGTGATGTGGAGAGGCATGGAGGAGGAGAATGTTGACAAATTAATTGTTGACTTAAGTCGTTACTTTTGTTTTCTCCACTTACAAACAGTATTCTCGTTGCTTCACAGCGTTACGGTTGAACTACTGATGGCAGATGGACTATTCGGACGACATCTTGCATACTTTTCTGGACTTTGATAGTGCAATTTACTTGGCAGTCTATGGGACAGTCACATGCTTCCCGGTTTTCATCCAAAATATCTTAAATTGTGTTCCGAAGATGAAGTAAAGCTTTTACAGTTTTGGAACAACATGGGGAAAATTGACAAAATTTTCATTTTGAGGTGGAGTATCCCTTTAAGGTATTCATAATAAATATTGATAAAGCATGCACTGTTGGAATATGACATGTATGGTTTACTTGAACAGCAAAGGTAAAATATAAATCTAAAATATTTCAACAGATGGGAAGGGGAGGAGAATTTATATGCATCTGATTTTTTTGCCGAAAAAGACTTCTGTATAGGATACACCTCTGTATCCTCCTCACTCCTTGATCTTCACCTCCTTGTGGTGCAATTAGAGCATTAAGATGTCCTACAAGATGGCTGAGCTTGATCGGTTTCCGGGTCATAAGATGGAGGAAGGAGGAGTGAGGAAATGAGGAGGGATATTGAGAAGCACCCCAGGACTGCGTTCCACTCCACTTTTAGACATGCACTCTCAAACTTCCTTAAGCACTTTACCTTGGGGGAATCCCCACTGCCATTTTGAAGTGCGTTCCACTTCGTGAAATGGACGAGGGAAATTTATATGGACAGATCCCTCGACCTCTTGATTTTGACAGAGGGAGCAAGTCTGCTTCATAGGCACACTTCAGGCCACTCTAAAGACCAGTGGTTCTCAATTCCGGTCCTAGCGACCCCCTGCTCTGAATATTTAGCATGTCGCTCTTTGTTAACACACCTGATTCAGATAATCAGCTTATTAAAAATCAGCTCAGTGCAGGAACTGTGTTCCTATTGACATGGTCACTACACAGTGTTCATTGCTCCCTACTCCCTGAGCAGGGGAAATCTGTTGAAGTTTACCTCACTTCCGAACATTCATTCATGGAGTTGCACTGCGCAACGTCTTCAAACAAGTGTGACATCATATACCTCTGTAATTAAATACAATTTAAAATCACGTCGCGCACACTTCAGTGTTCTTTGAATGGAACATATACGTTCGCTTCAAACTGGAATCATGGCGGAATATCATGTGATGTCTACTTTGTAGGGCACTTTCGTTCGAATAGAACAAACATACAAAATGAGCAGAGCAGGGGGTCGCAATGACTGGAATTGGGAACTGATGCCATAGATCACAATGCAACACTATTTCGGCATCATCGCAGATTGCATTTAATTAATCTCAACCCCAAACAGCTTTATAGTATATAAATGATTTTTTTTTACTTTTCTAACAGCCAAAGCATACCTATTTACATATAGAATGCTGCGCCAAATAAATTCATAAGGGGAAAAATGTAAACTATAAACCAACTCCATAGCGGATTCCAAGTGATCAAGGGCTTAGGACACTCCAGTTCAGTCCAATGCAAGAGTTTCACCAGTAGTGGGCACTCATGCAACGTAATCAATGATGTACATCCACGTAAAGGAGACGGAGGGAAGTTTGCAAATGAAGGGCATAAAAAATGGACTGGAATGCAGCCCAGGTGTACAACCAAAGTACACTCAATGGCTACAAAATACCCATAATGCAGTGTGAGGGTCATCCCGAAATCAACTCCTGTTTCAAAGGCTCTGCAGCTTGAATCATCCACTCATCCATTTTACAAACCACTTGTCCAATGTGGGTACAGCATAATATCAAAAGGTATACATTTCTTTTCATGTGGGGGCCAGAAACAAAGTTGGGAACCACTGTGTGAGGGTTCGAGAAAGGGAAGGGCAAGAACTCAGATGCAGAGTTCAATATGGGCCTTTATTTAATCAAGAATGAAAATAAAACAACAAAAACTATCCCATAGGGGTAAACAGGATCAGTACATGGCCTGGCGAGGGAAAGGCAGAAAAGGAACGGGCAAAAAAGTACAGAAGAGGCTAATATTGATGATAAAATGGCACTGAACTGAAAACAGAAGGAAAATAGAGAGCAGACAAAAAAGGTAATGGGGGAGGACAGGTGGAGTAAACAACTACTAATTATGATAAATAATCAGGTAACAAGAAGTCAGGGTTAAACAATAGACAAGAGTGCACATGGGCACATAGAAACAACCATGAAAAGTAATGTGCTCACACAAGATGACAGTGGATTGCATTGTTAAGATGAAGTCTGAAGGAGAGGGATAGTGTGAAGGATTTTGGAAGTGACCTTGTACCACAATGTGATGGCACCATCATATGTTCTTTGACTAAATCCAGGGCAAGGGAGAATGCAGCCAGAGAGGTGGTTTGGTTCATTAGCATCAGAGCCTTGAATTTGATGTAGATGCCTATAGGCAGTAAGTCAACTGAGATGTGACATGGTGCACAATTTTGGCTCACTGAAGACCAGATGCTCTTAAACATTCTGGATCATCTGCAAGTCTTGACAGATGGAATGCCAAATAGTAAAGCATTGTGCTGATATTCTCTGTTAAAAAGCAAAAAAAATGTGTTTATGTTTGTTTGGATGGTTGTTAACCACTTTCAAATGATGCCTCTTGTTGTTGGGTTAAGATGTTTGGTGGTGGTGTTGTATACAATTGATGGCCTGGCTGATATGTCAATGAGTTCAGCCTTAGCAAGGTTAACATGGATGGTTACGTCAATGAGTTTAGCCTTTGCGAGGTCGACCTGGACATGACATTCCTTTATACTTTAGACAGGGGCAGTCATGGCCTAATGGTTAGAGAGTCAAACTTATAACCCAAACATTGTGAGTTTGAGTCTCAGTACTGGCAGGAATTGTCAGTGGAAGGGAGTGACAAGTGCTCCCAGTAAAGAGCAGTACCATCTATCCAAAATGCTGATAGGGTTGATAGGACATGGAGGGTTGGTAATGGCAAAGCCAGAGGACATGTCAAGCAGATTGTTGGTGGTTGATCTTGATGTTCTTGCAAGGCTTTGGTAATGGAGAGTATGATAGTCTTAGTGAAATGTCCTCTTTTGACGCCAGAGTAGTTTTATTCTGCAGGTTGCTCTGTGGAAGGAATCCAAAAAGTTGAAGAACATTTTTGTCAATGTTGTTGACAGGAATCAGAATTTCAGAACTGATACTTATAATACTTACCAATTCCAGTTCAACTGGAAAAGTGACACCAACATTGGTTTGAGTCTTGAATTCACTTGTATCCCTTGCTGAATACATGAATGGAAACTGAAATCTTCTGCAGTGTCAAGTATTGGTTTGAGTGGGGTTATAGTGGGGATTACTGAACTTAAATCTGGTGGGGAAAATTCCAGTGGAAAAAGATATGTTCATTGTGTCTAAGAGTTTAACAGAGATGGTTTGAGGAAAATGATAGAAGGTATAATCAAGGAAGAAAAGACTGGTTTCTACCTAAAAAAGTGACAAAGACATAACATTTCAGAAAGGTAGGGGAGAAAGTGGAAGCAAACAGAGTATAGAGGAGAATTTAGTGAAGACTTTCTGGGTGTTAGCAGCACACTGTGTGATACAGGTTGTTTATCTGATTCTCCAAATATTACATGGTTACACATCAAAGAGGGAACATAAAGCTCAATTTCAATGAGTTGGGACTCAAACTCGGATGCCTGTAGCACAACAGCACTATATGTCAACATGTTGCTCACAATTCTATTGGAACCAAGAGTGTTGGTTGTTTTGAAATAAGAGATTGGAGTATATTCCCAGATTCCTCCACTAATGAACAGATGTGGTCACATCATATATTAGCCAATAGAAGTTCTGTCTCTATCATCTGGATATCGAATATATGCCAAAAACGGAAATATTAAATCTACTGCATATAAGCTGTGCCACAGTATAAATCCTTGAAATAATTGTGTGTACTTGTCTTAACCATGTTAGGTTTTTTTTTTTAAATAAGCTTTTACAGAAACCTTAAAACTTGATCATCTGCAATCGTCTACAGTCGGATACTGGTCTTCCTGACCGACTTCAGCCCCGGACTATACCTATATGCATCCTTATTGTGTGCACCTGTATAGCTACTCACATCTTTAATTACATTAACAAATTGTCATTCTCCTAACATTAACAGCAATGCAGAGGAAATGATCAGTTGGTTCAGGTTGCTCTCCTTGCATATCCACTGATCTGACCTGCCCCCACAAAACCATAGCCATTCTAAAACACTACACTATCTAAGAGTCCTAAAAACAGCAGCGCCACTATGGTTTCTGGGCCCCCTTTAAAATGACATTCGGGGTTGGCCTAAGTTGTACTACTATGTCTGTGGTATCGCATATAAATGTCTAGTGTTTTGTATATTCCAAGATTATACTATGAGAGGATCTGCAAAAGTTAAAGTGGTGGCTGACTGGGTTTTTGTAGGCCTGATTGTTTATCGGGTGCAGTCTAAAGTGTTCATGCTTTGTTTTTAAAAAATGCATAATTTTTTCACATAATTTATCTTTATTCTACATGATCTGTCCCTTCTCTCACAGACACCTCAATTACTTCCTGTTTTTATGAAGCCCCTCCCTCAGAAATATGCAATTGGTTGAGATTGGTCAGCTGGCTCGTTGTGTTGTGATTCGCTAAACCACCTCTAAAGCTTCTCTGAACATCCCGCCCCTCAAGTGCAAAATGTTCTCTGGTTGTATTGACGTCCTCTATATTGCTTATCAATTTGAGTCCGATTGAGATGCAGAAAATATTAATTAAGAGGATCGCGCAGAACCTGTGCACCCACAGTTCTTAATGGTATGTTTGTTTGTTGTTGTTGTCTCATACTTCTATATACACTGTTGTTTGTAAATGCTACTGATTTAAGCTTAAGCAACCGTACGCACATCTATGTATTACGCTTCTCATTGCTATGTGAAGTGTATAAATTGAACAGTTTGTTGAAACTGATCCAACGATCTGAATGAGAGAGAGAGATGCAGAGCAGGGAGAGACGAGGTACAGGATTGAGAACCGCTGCTTTAGAACATTGTTTTTGAATCTTGCGAATCCATTTAAATCGTTAGAACTATCTAATCGTTAGACAGAATCGCAATTCATATATGATTATTTTTTTACATCCACCTCTAGTTTTCTCTTCGTCTTCTCTAAGGGTGTACTCACACTAGGCACGGTTGCCATGAACCGGGCCCGAGTACGATTGTCCCCCCTCCCCCCTCCCCCTCTGGCCTGCACTCACATATAGCGTTTCAGCATTCGTGCCGGAGCACGCTTACGTCATTATGGTGCGATGGTTTCGGGATAAACAGGAAGAGCGGCGCTCTCTGAACGCAATGGAGTACATCGCTCTGTTTTCTTTGTGGATAATTTTGTGTCGTTTTGTCCACAGCCCTCTCACAGCCTGTTGTTAAACAGATGTGTCGCCTTAGTGGCGCGAAAATTTTCACGTAATCGCGCTGCTCGTATGAGGATGTTTGCAATGTACCAGCTGAGGTGCAGCAAGGATTTTGCAGTTTTTAGTTTTTATGCGTTTTGCACCTCTGCCGTAGACCAAAGCGACCCTTTCCCTGTCATGTTGGTTTTGGAGCGTCGCAAAACCGTGACGCAACGCGTCCTTTTCCGTGCTCCGGCACGGTTAGCGCTCACACTGCATGCGAACCGCGCCCGAGTCCAACTGAACCGTGCCCTGGCCCACCTCTTCCAAGCGGGCCAGGGCCGGCCAATCGAGCCGCGCCCGGGCACGATTCGGAGCACTCACACTAGTCAAACGAACCGCGCTTTGGTGGTCAAACGCACCCGGGCACGGTTCAAACTGGCTAGTGTGAGTACACCCTAAAGCAGCACAGCATGGCCTTGCCCCTTTGTTGCGTGTTCCCAGGGGGCGGGGTTTATCTGGTTGCTTGTTGTTGCTCCTTACCACCCATTTTTGTAGGCATTAAACTGCCAGAATTTTAAAAGACAATATCTCCATTTGAAGTGAACTTTCACTTCAACATTCTGCTGCAAATTTGCAAATATTGTTTATGCTCAAACAACAACATTACACACTAACGTTAAAAAAGTGAATTCGCCATCAACCACCCCTTTGATAAAAACTTAGACAAAATAGACAATATAAAAAAATGACAAACATTGAAAAGGTTCAGCACAATTCCTCTCAGACTACTACATGGACAAGATAAGACAGTCATATAGTAAGCACTAACACAAGTGGACAAGTTTTAAAATTGTCCACTTTTTATATTCAGATATAATCAAACATTTGATCACATTGCAGCAAAATGTAAATGCTGGTCAAATGCTTTTGAACAACTATGATCCAGCAGGTTAGACCACATTACATGCGCAACAAGCTAAAGATCTCCATGGTTAAAGAGCTAGAATAAACAATGGAGACAATCCAAAGGAAACTCGTGGACTTGACATTAGATAGGAATACTTGTTGCAAGATAATGTCAATATAATAAATCTTAGAAGACTGTGTAGCCGAAACATGTTATTACTTTAATAACTTAGCCAAGTTAATTAAAGGCTTTTTATCTTTACTACACCGGTGACTTGCAGTATTTAATCCTTTCATGTTTATGTTTTGTCATTATTTCCACCGTGCACTTCAATTAATCTCTTGCCTTCGTCTTGTGCACATTGGCGATTAATGGCTTATAATGGCTGGTTTGGGTGTTTTGGTTCACACCGAGTCCAGCAGAATTACGCTGGCAAGAATTTGAGCAGCATCTGGGGTCACAGCTGGGTGCTGTCGGTGTGCATATACTCATGAAAATACTCAAGCATTCGAATTTTCTTTGTCATCCACCAGACTCCCTTTATTAATCGCCATGACTTAAATATTGGCTTATTGCTGTATATTTATAGTAATTGTTTTCCATTGCTGTATTTTGTAGGTAAGACTGACGATTAAGAGATTACGAAGCTACATCCCCTCCAGAAGTCTGAGATCTGCTAGTGAGTGATGCCTCATGGTACCATCACAGAGAGGCTTAAAACCACTTTCCAGAACATTCTGTTCAACATTCCTGGCTGGTGGAATGATCTTCCAACCCCTATCTGGAATGCTGAATCCCTGACAATTTTCAAGCGACAGCTGAAAACTCATCTCTTTCGAAACTACTTGGGTTCATAATCATCATAAAAAAAAACTTCTTTTATTCCTTCTTTTTCTAGCTTGTACTTATTTAAACAGTGTCTAAAACTTGGTACTACAAGCACTTCCTGTGTCTGTCTGCCTTTTTAGAAGAATCGTTTTATGTATCTACCAATTGTAAGTCTCTTTGGATAAAATCTTCTGCAAAATGACTAAATGTAAATGTTGTAATTGTCATTATGACTTGTCTCAGGGATTTATTCAGTTTGACTGTTGAAATCAATGGTTGTTTGGTTTAATTTTATTTTGACAACTGTTAAAGATTCTCTCTGGTTTGAAAGGTACCTTTTTCCAAATACGGTCATCTGATTTCTCAATTTGTATTTAGATTTAAACAAATTTGTGGCATACTTACATTGTTTTGAACTGTTAATGGATTTTTCTGAAGTGTTTAGGTTCTTCATTGTTTGAGTAAGTGGTGACTAATATGTGTTGACATTACCACAGAACTAAAGACTCTTGCATAGGGTACCTTGTGTTTGTACATGGCACCAGCATTTTAAAGAGCACTGAAATAATAAATTACCCTAAGCAAAAATCTAAAAACCTAGGAATTATTAAAAAGACTGCACTGTCTTGATGTGACAAGCAATGAGTGGCACCATATATTGGTTCAAAATTTGCATTTGGTCAATCCAATGACAAGCGGTCAAATAAGACATTACCCTTTACAACTGGGCCCGACTGAATGAAAACCCTTTGACTTAAAGGGATAATTCAACCAAAAATGAAAATTCTGTCATTAAAGACTCGCCCTTATGTCATTCCAAACCCGCAAGACCTTCGTTCATCTTCAGAACACAAATAAAGATCGCAACGCAACTACCAAATTCAAGGTACGATACGTCAGAACGTCAGCTCCTGCATACTCTCATGAGTGATGGCAGAGACTGACGTAAAGGAGAAGAATTGTCGAACAAGTAATTACTTTTGTTTTCCTTGCACACACACAGAGTATTCTCGGGAATACTCAAGAGTAAGGACCATTTTAACGATGTCCTTACTAGGTTTCTAGATCTTGACCGTGATATTTGCATTGCTGTCTATGCAGACAATGAATACTGAGTTTGCTAAATTACTGCAACAAAATATAGGGTCTTTAAAGACTAGGGAAAATTGTTTAACATAACCTGAAATAAAGTCAAAGATATGTTTACCAATATTTTCATGCATAAAAACAATTTACAGCTTTGGCACATGAAAGAAAAATTCAACAATTACAAGGCCTTAGAAATGGGAAACAGAATTATCTTTATTTATAAACAACTCAAATCAGAACTTGACTTGGACAAAAAATTTTTACTGATGTGAAAATATGTTTTGGCATCCCCACATATGCAAATTAAGAAAAACAATTTGTACAAAAAAAAAAATATGTATACCCTATGTGGTTTGGGGGGGGGGGGGGGGGGGGGTAAAATCTACACTGATATAAAAACAAATGTATAGCTAAAATACATACTTTCCTAATCACAACAGGAGTGTGTTCTTGAATCAGCTTTTAGCAAAGACAGTTCAAATTACATAAAAATATTAATAGTAAACTTTGAATAAGAATTTGAATTGCTTATCCAAAAACTGGAATTTTGGGGGAAACATATTTATATACAACAAATGCAACATACACGAGACAACAGTATTAATTTGGTACATCTTGAGATTCCAAACGCTACAGAAGCACAACACTCAAAAAACAAAACAAAACAAAAAAACTGAGTTAATTATTATGAGCATTCTGAGAAATTCTCATTTACATTATATCTCATTGTGGACATTCTCTTCTAATTATCAAGTTATTAGAAAGGTTATTTTCCAAGCATTCCAAGCAGAATGGTTTGAGTATTCGCTGCTTCCAACTTTGTTGCAACTATGTGGGGAGGGCCCTTTTCTTTTCCAAAAGGACAGTCCTGGTTTGCATGAAGACCTAAATGCCTTTGGGGTAAATTATTCTCTGATGCTCGTCAACCGTTTATTTTCAAAAGTATGACATGATTCACTCTTTTTGCTGCTATAACAAGACTCCACTCTTCTGGGATGGAACACTGTTGCAGGGAACTGCATCACAAGAGACACGAGAATCAAGAAAGCCAAGCAATAACACCAAGCAAAATATTCTGGCTCTCTGTCTGCATTCCCAATTCATCCCAAAGGTACTCAGTAGTATTTCTGTGCATGCCATTCACTTCTTCAACACCTGAAACAGTAGAGCATTGCTTTGACTAAAGGGCCACTGCCCTGCTGAAATAGAAAAAGGGTCCTCGCTGTTGAAACAAAATTGAAAGCGCATAATATTCCACTTAAGAGTTAAGAATTTTCATTTGTCTTCACTAAAATTGCTGGAATAGCCAAACCTGTTCATTAGATAAGGATGTCCATATACTTTTGGCCATTTTGTGTATTTCTACGTCTCAAAACATTTAGTGGAATCATTCAGTAACTCAGATGACATGCCATTATCAGCATTTTTATCAGGCTTTTCAGCATCAGCATCTCCTTGTTGACTTTTTGAATCAACTTCATTAGTCTCAGAAGGTTTTGTGCCATCATTTTCAGAGTCTCCTTTATGATGATATTCAAGATGGCGATCTAAAGCAGACAGGAATGTGAAGCGGCTTGGACAGAGAGGGCAACTGAGCAAAACCTTGCAGGGACTTCGCTTGTGGTAATACATGTGTCGCCGATAAACACTAAGTAGCCCAAAGACTCTACAACATTCTTTACATTTGTACTTCATCCTTGGTTTGGAAGTTCCTTTAGAAGGAGAAACAATTAACAGGTCATCTGGCTGATTTTCTTCTTCAGGTTCTTCTGGTTTACCATCACTTTCTGTTTGTGGTAATTCTTTCGCAGGTTCCTGTTCACTGGTTTTATCCTCATGTTCTGTCTTTGAATCCCCATGAGCCTTTGGTTGAAGTGCTGAATTGTGGTACATGGCCACATGCCTTGTGACATCACATCTTTGTGGAAAGTGTCTTCCACAATAAACACAGGCATGTAGAGTTCCCTTATGGTAACGCATATGACGAGAGAGACTGCTTGAGTGTACAAACACACGATGGCAGAGTTTGCAGGAAAATATTTTACCACTCAAATTGGCTCTGTTCACACCTCTAGGTCTTCCTTTTATGCTTGGCCTAAGTGGATCAAATCGCAGCTTTTGCCGTTTTGTAACCATTTGTCGCATTACACCATAGTACTGCTGTTTCATCTTAGTTGGTAAACCCGAAGAGTCCTTTACTTCAACCTCATCTGGATGCTGTTCTTTATGATGCTCTCTTAAATCTGAAATTTGGTTGAAAGGTTCCCCACACAGGCCACAACAACATGGCTCTTTAACTGAATGAATGCCATTTTTCTTACTTTCTTCGTCCGCAAGCATTTCCTGTTTTTGTGTTTCCTCACTGGATGGCCTGCTGACACGAGAATGACTGTTTAGGTGGCTTTGCAAGTCAGACAACCAAAAAAAGCGCAAGCCACAAATTTTGCAAGGATACCACTTGTCCATGTTATTTCTTTGATTTTCCTCAGATCTACTCAAAGTCTTGGAACCAACAGATCCATGCCACTGCTTTTGATGTGACAGTACGGTCTCCTGTCTTAGGAATCGCTTTCCACAGTGTCCACAGCTATAAAAGCGCTCATGAGCATGGTTTTGAAGGTGGCTCTGCAGACTCTCCCGGTCATTAAACACCTTGCAGCACAGAGTGCATTTGAACCCCTGCTCAAGGGCACGATACTGCTGATGCTGTTGTAAGCTCTTTGGGGTTTTGAACACTTGTCCACATCGTTCACACTTAAACTGAGTACAGTCCTTCTCTGGTATCTTAGATGAAGTCAAGGCTTCTTGATTAGGGGATTGGCACCATAATGCCTTGGATGAAGGTTTTCCAAACAAGAATGCAAAGTTAGACAACACAGATCGATCAACCACTGTGAGCATTCCGTTTTCATGGAGAGCGACCTCAATGGATGCATTGATACAACTACCATTACTTATGCTTAAACCATCAGAGGAAAATATGTCGGTAAGCCCATGAATGGCCATGTGTTCGACTAGTTTTGGGTATTGACTAAACCCTTCACCACACTCTGTGCAGATGAAGGCATCTCCTCCTCCTAACTCCTGCATGTATTCCATTGAGTAAGCCATCATGACAAAGCAAAATGTAGCCTCTTTTGAGGTAAAAATTTCAATCGTTTAGTAAACTGAGAACATGGTATATTATGTGAAATGTAAAAAAAGAAAATATCAAAATATGATAACTGACTATTAGAATTTTTTTTCAGGTAATATTGTCTGTTAAACATCCAATCTCACTTCAGCTGCTATTAAACAAGGCTAAGTTTCCCATATGCATTTAATAAAAAAGCCACAACTGGTCACAGCGTTTCTAAAATGGCAACTTCAATAAAATAGAACATTCCAAAAAGGATTTAAAAAATAAAAAAATCTATCCTTATAAGTCTTTGATTGTCAATTTAAACATCAATTCCCCAACTGTGTAGGAAAATGTGATATTGGAGCATAATACAATGATGTAAACCTCGTTATGTATGGCCTGCCTTGTTTCAGGTTCTGGCCCGCAATTCAGACATTGCCATCTGTAAAAAATAAAATAAAATAAAAAAGAGAGAGAGAGAAAGAAAAGACACAAATAAATTTTGTTGCAAGTGGTGTTTTTTGCATAAATAAAATGTTTTATTTCTTCATAATTCATAATGCATATTACTTTTAAGCAATCCACTGAGACTTACAATATTTGGGTAACTCAGCCCAGGGCAGCTATTAGACCAACATCTACATCAACTAAATGAGCCCAATGTGCTACCATTGTGGTATCTGTGGTATAGATGTAGATTTTCAAAATCATTATGAATTTGACTCACAAGCTCTCAATTAAGAGTAATTTGAGTACATTTTGATAATAACGTTCATTTTACTTAAAAAAGAAACACTCTCTCAGATAATACTGTGAATTATTTAGGGAAAGTTCTAACTTGGCACAGTTAATCTTATAAATTAAAAACAGGGCCCAAACGATTATATAGCTATTTATATAACCAATAATATACAACGGTAATATTTAAAAACATTTTTTAAAACAATATGACTTATAATGAAAGCAACACAATTTCTATGTTTTGGTATGTCTTTCAGTAATTTTTGGTATGTTTCACAAAGAGTATGATATAAATATAAATTACTGAATCCAACTCTTACTCCAATCTCATTCTTAATGACAGCACAATAAACAGAATAAATATTTTTTTTTACAAATTTGCCATATTTTTGATCTATGAAAAATGTATTTAAGGAATGGCAAACAAATGCTGAAGTAAAAGTATGTAGGTAAGTGTAAATAAATGTAGAATAGCGGTGATTAACAAGCTGTTTGTATAAAATATTCAATAAATATGCACAATTTAGCATGTGATACCTACTGCTTATCTCGTTCAACATGCTTTGCCTATCAAATAACTTTTTTTGTCTTTTAACCCATGTGATAATCATATTACTATTGCTGTGAATATATAATTTGACTGAAATTAATTAATCTTTTTTAACTACTGTTGCTATGACGGGGCCTTAAAGAAAGCTATCAGAGATTGTACTGTAAAAAGGCAGAGCTGCCCTGCACTTGAAGAAAATGTCTTATTTCGGGATTTTTGCAGTAAGCAGTGTTCTAAACCATCACATAAATGAAAAACTGTTTTCTTAAGCTATTTATATTGTAAATAAAGTAAATTTAAATCTGTAAAGTTGCTTTGAAACGATTTGTATCATGTATAGTGCTATACAAATAAACGGGAAACAAATACGCTGCAAATTTCCCAACATACTACAAACTGTGAATATTAAAAATTAATAAATGTATGGAGAACTTTGCTTGCTAATGGTGTAGCATGTATTGACGGGTTTATTTTATTTATAGGAACAGCAGTTTTGCACCTTAAACAGATTTCTCACAGGCAATTTTCTGATGTGCATCACTATGATCAGATGATCAGTGTCTACAGCTGCTTCTTAAAAAGTAATAATTAAAACGTCAGATGAAAAAGTAAAAACAAAATATGCACCAAAATATACATACATCAACACACTGCGTGTTATTTATTCTTAAAGTGTTGGAAATATCACAAAACAAATAAATGACCATACAATGTGTTAGTGTTCCTGTAGCTCAATTGGTAGAGCACTGCGCTATTAAGCACAAGGTTGGGGGTTCGATTTCCCGGGAACACATGATAGGTAAAAATTGATAGCCTAAATGCACTGTAAGTCGCTTTGGATAAAAGCGTCTGCTACATTCAGAAATTTAATTTAATTTAATTTACAATGTGCTTATTGATGAATTACAGGAATATTTAATTGGGAAACTCAGAATCCTAAATCATACACAAGTTGTGATGCTGGGAGGGGCGTGTTGATTTGAAACTTTGCAGAAAAACTAATATAATCCAATAAATCTATAATCTATATAGTGATCAGGGACAGGAAAGCAAGTCTGCAGTGAATGGTGCAATGTTCATAACTCTACTTTTACAGTTTGCTTATTGTAACAGTTAGTTTCTTATACCACATACACATAAATAAAAGATTTGTTTTGAATTAAGATGTAGTTATTTGGGTTTGTTTTTCAAAATATAATATTTTTGTTTTGTTTAGCCTACTTCTTTATGTTTCCGACTTGAATGTGTAATGAATGTTCCTTAGGTGCATTGGAATGCACAATTTATTCTCAAGACTCATATTACAAAATATCTAGCAAGTGTACAAAACAGTAAGTAAGGAGTTTAACTTTTACTCACCACAATCCTGATGTTTTAAAAGTGATTACTCCCCCTTTACCAAGGCAAGGATCAACACCCAGTATTTCTAAAGGCTGACAAAAACAAGAAAGCGACGTTAAAGCAGGTAACCTATGTATTGACACTGAACAAGGGTCTGGAACATTACCTTACTCTATTTACAATAAAACAAAATTAAAATTGACAGACAAGAGCTCTTATAATGACTAGAAATGAATTTCATGTACAGACATAAAAACAAAACAATTGCATAGAATTAATCTCATAAATGGCTAGAATCTTATGCTGAAACTACATTATCATTACATTTCTCAATTCAGCTCCTTTTTTCAAAGGAGTTTACTAGTAGCTTCTTATGTATTGAGTAGCAATAGGTTTATTTATTTATTTATTAGATGTGTTTTAATGTTCTTGACATATGATTAAACCTTCGTGTTATCTTTATAAGTCAAGCAAACAAATCAGGTTGCTCATCGATCTCAAATGAAGGTATAATGGTATCCTTAAAAACAGCAACCGCAAATAAAATAAAGGTAAACTGACGGTAAACGTACAAATCTATAACAACGGAAAGATCGTGAGAAAATGTACAGTTCACGCCAAACTACAACGCGTAAATGACGCAACACCACATCACAAGCCTAAACAACACGCTATGTTAGCAAAGTTGGTTTACATGTAGATTACATACGTGATAGGCTAAGTAAAGCCCAACCGGCTATGTGTGTGGGACATTCAACAACAGATAAATCCGTGCTTTCATGAAACAGTCTATCTACAAATGAAACAGCCGCGAATTACCTCGTCGATGAATGTCACTTCTGAAGAGGATCAAACGCGTGTAGCAACTTTCCTCTCCTCTCTGTGTAGTGTGAAGCTGTAGAGCGAATTCTATTGAGAATTCAACGTTTATTGTACAAAGGTTTTGTTTTTTGACCGGTCAACTGAACTAGTCGTTGTTTATCCAAAAACAACTCTAAATTGTCAAGAAAAGAACGGGATAGGAAAGAAAAACGAAACCTTCCTTTTGACAATCTTCTTCGCGTGCGATTAGTTTCGCTGCATTACCGCCACCTATAGGAATGGAGGGTAGATGCCAGCTAATGGGAACACTGTGTATAGCTATGGGGAGAAAGTGTATAAATAATTCTTAATTAATTTAATATTCGGTGCATGCTTGTACTATAAAGGATGTTATCTATCTATCTCTTTGTTGTTTTGAGATAAATTGGCACTGAACTATATGCTATGTACAATTGTCTGTCCTGGAACATTGCAGCAAGACAATTTTGCAGTTTACTTATTCCTGCATGTGCTGTGCAGTGTAGGAGGGTATGGTCATAATATAACTAAGAATTAAATATGAACTGTTTTGGGAAGCTGATTTACCTAATGTGACAGGCAATAATACTTCATTCAAAATAATTCCAGAACAGCTGGAAGAAAAGCATTTTAATGATGCAGCTTTATATACAAAAATTTGTATGAAATTGATTTTTAATACAGCAGAACAATGTTAAATAATATAGAAAGGCATAAAGACATATGTCTAGAAAGACATAGATATGTTTACCACCCCGTTCTTCTAGAGCTAAACTGAGAAAAATCACTGGTACATTGGGGATTACTGTCATCTACTGGACATATAGTTAAAGTACATAGCTTTTAGCTATGAGATAATAAACTAACCTTACCAAAGCAGCATTCAAGATGGTTCTGAAGGCTCTGTTTAATTCGCAGGGTCATTGCAGTAATGATAGTGTGATGGTGTGTAATGGTGTAATTCAAGTCATTATGGAATCATAGCACTCTCCTCCCAATATAACCATCAGTGTTAAAAACAATATGTCCCTGCCCAGATCTTTGTCCCCATAGTTCAGCAAAGTAAAGGCTCCCATGAAGATTCAGATTTTAATCATGTGATAATAAAATACCCTATGAAATATTATATATCATAAAATCAAATTTCAAAGTATACAATATAATATGACATTTTCCCTCGTTCAGTTAATGGATTGCCCTAAGAGTGAACAAGTGTGCAAGTTCTTTCTTCTTATATGTTAACACTGTATCTGTGAGTGACAGTCTGGACATGGTGCAAATCTAATTGGTTCTTACAGTCTTAACTAAGGCTATGAGAACCAAGGCTCTCTTTCATTGATTCTGACCATAGCAATACAATCAGAATTTGTTACCCATTTCAAAAACTGAAACCGAATGGACCACCATCTTTCATGAATCTCTTGTGAGAAGGTAAACATTTAAGCTAAAAACCAACTTGCATTTTATGATAAAATATATCTCCTGTTCTTGAACAAAAATCATTGTTGCATTTAAAAAAAAATCTTTTGTTCTGACTGCACTTTGCATTATTATATCAAAAGAGTAGACTTAACACTCCAAAAATATACACATATTAAATTTAAATGTCTGTAAATTGCATTTCGGGGCTTTTTTCAATACAATAGTCTTAGAGGAGATCCATAGGTTCTTTGAATAAATTAATAAAGTGACCTCTTTAGACACTTAGTATAATTTAGTTGAATAGAAACAGCACGCATTAACATACATTAAATTATTAAATATCTTAGATTATTCATGTAATTTTCACATTTGAAAAAGAAAATGTAAAAAAAACTAAATATTATCTTGAATTAATGTTCAGTTTTGGATTATATCTATATCAAGACCTCCACAGACAATAAGAACAGAGTGAGGAGCTTCATCAGTATGTTTATTTTGCTTCAGCTTTTTGCTTAATTCTTTATATGCATCAACAAACTTAATACTATTTTATATGAAATAAAAGATACTTCATAAAAATTATGTGCAGACAATAGTTATACAGTAAAGAAACAACAAAAAGCCATTCTTGCATCACATGCACAATACATGTAAAAACTTCATTCTAATTTGCTCATACATGGCCTACAAAACCAAGTTTTATTTTTCAAATACTTTATGGGTATATAATTAAATCTCCCTCTCTCTTACACACAAACAATTTCTGTGTATTGTGGGGACATTCCATAGACTTCTATTCTTTTTATACCAACCAAACAATATTTACTATCCCCTATCCCAAACCTAACCCCTACAGAAAACCAGTTTGCATTGTTACACTTTCAGATAAACATCATTTACTATTTTTTTTATTTTTTCCCCTCATGAGGACCACAGGCCAGTCCCCACAATGTCTCTTGGTCCTCACAATATAGCATTAACAAGTACACACACACACACACACACACACAGACACACACACACACACACACAAAAATGTATATAATAATTCTGCATCATATAAGCATATTCCCATAAGAGCAAGGCAGTGTTTTAGTGTAAAGCTTCAAACCATTTAAATTTCGTTTGATCCAGTTCTTCAGGTTACTGTGTTTCATTTTTATTTAGTATGGCATTATCACATGAGACACTCTGTAAAGTCCTCCTTCAGAAAAGTGCTTCATTTATGCTATGCAATTATACTTCTGCATCAGAGAAGGACTTGCTCCCGTTCTCTTTGTAACGAATGGTGGGCATTGAATTTGTGCAGGTATTTGTGCGTGAAACTTCCTCTGTGAAAGCGGTTTCCAAAACTTTTAGGATTGACTTGCGCACCTTGTCTTTAAAGTCTTGTCCCATGAAAACATACAACAGTGGGTTCAGGCAGCTGTTTAAGAAAGCCAAACTGGTCGCAATGGGAATTCCAACAGTGGTGACATATTGCAGGGTGGGGCTGTATTTTGTTCCCATGTGGTTTACCATCTCAATGAGCACCAGGATATGGTAAGGAGCCCAACACAGAAAGAAGGCGGTGATCACTGTAGCAATGATTTTGAAGGGACGTCCAGTTCTGCCAGACATAGAACGGTTTCTTTGGAGACGATGGATGATGACTGCATAGCAGGAGACGATGATCACAAAAGGCATCACAAAGCCTATGATGAAACGGGTAATGATCATGGCACGATGCCGTAGAATACGGAGCTCCACCACCTCTGGTGTATCATAGTCATCAGAGAATGCAAAGTTGTTGAAGCAGTTGATGATGTTTGGGTTACTGTGGTCGGGAGCAGTGTCCTTGAAGACAAAGTAGGGTGAGCTCAGCACCAGGGCAAATAACCAAACTCCAAAGCTCACCACAGAAGCTCGGCTCACATTCCGATGGTTTTGTGCCCAGATTGGACGCACCACAGACACACAGCGGTCAATGCTGATCACAACCAGGATGTACACACTGGCAAACATGTTGAGGAAACTGAGAGTGCTGTTGAATTTGCACATGAACTGACCAAAAGGCCAGTGGAAACCCATAGCTGTATAAACCACGCTGAGAGGGAGGAAGGCAGTGAAGAGGAAGTCTGCTACAGCAAGGTTCAGAAACCAGACTGTGTTTACTGTCCTTTTCATTTTGAATCCAGTAACCCAAATGACAATGCCATTCCCCACAACTCCAAGTACAAAAGCCAGACTGTAGACTATCAGTGACATGATGTTCAGAGATCTCCTGAGATCTGTATCTTCATCATAATCATCATAGTCCTCTTCATACTCGGATGAGTTGTAACTGAGAGGACTGTTTGTAAAATTGTATGGATCCATTATTGTACCTTCAAACCTAGGTTGACAGAACAAGTATGGTATTTAGTAAATATTTGTAAGCAGTCAGATATACCAAAACTTGCTCTAGACAGAAAAGGAACGAACTAACGAACATGTTATTCTGCTTTTGTCCACTGGAGGACAGATGTGGAGTTATAAAGTGAGGCTTTGCAAAAGAAAAGCTCTGAACATCATCTGAAAGCATTTTCTATACTCGGCCATGTAAAATGTCACATTGGAAATGTTCATCTATTCAGATACGTAATTTTCTTGTTTTATGGTGAACATGTGACATCTATTTACAGTAAATTAAACTAAACTCATGCAAACCCCCCCCCCCCCAAGTTTTTATAGCAGCAGCTTTTATTGCAAAAGGCATAGCAGATATAGCCTAAAGGGAATGTCGTTTTATGTAAAAATTTAGCAAATTATGTTAGGCTAAATTAAATATATGTATATGTGATTCACAGAGAAAAAACCCAGATAAATCTAGGCTGTCCACAAAATGCAAATGTTTGACTCATTCATGCTACTGTTAAACCATTAAAACGGTTAAATGCAAACTGCAGAGCTCAATTTTTTTTTCTTTCTTTTCTATAACAGTTCTAATAGTCAGAGTTAAAAACTATGGAATGATGCTCAAATGGCTGTATCATAGAAATGTTTGTACAATCAAAAAATATATTTAATCACATCTAAAAGTTTCATTTCACAATAAGAAAATACTATTAAAGCGTGCTGCTTACCTAGAGTTGCCTAATAAGTGACTTCCACAAAATAATTCGATCACACCTGTGACTCGATCGCGAGAGCAAGACTGCAGTAATCTCTCGTGTTTCTTGTCGGAGAAACACAAACCCAAGTTGGAGTGACGTCACATTACCACCCTCTTAGTTCTACTTGGTTATTGTAGCTGCTCCCTTTTCTATCACAATTTTATAGTAGCTATTTTTCTTGAAGGTTTGACCAAAGCAGTGTGTTTATGTAGCGTACATAATGCACTGATACTGTCAGACTAATCATTTGTGGAGACGATAAGCCTCTTCTACGGGTTATAACTTGCCGAATATTTCCAACATTTGAGAGCCGCGGAATGACTGCGGTTTCCCGAATGCGTTACAGCAATCTGCCATTCCCTGACAAAAACAGTATGTTTGGAAAAACGAGTTAGGCGATCTCTTAAGGGAAAATTGAAGCACAAAATGAGGTTCCATTTCTTTAACGGAGGGGAGGGGGTTCAGAGTTAAAAAAAATGCATGAAATATTATTCTATTGTCTATTTATTATTATTATTATTATTTCTTTTTTTACAAGTTATAATTTGTTATACTTTCATAAATCTTTCAACTTTTATAATGTTTCAGATGATCTAGTTTCATACCTGAAACTAACAGACACTTAACAGAAGGCTAAATAACATTTTACTTACACGCTTACTTCTCCTAACACCCTAAATATTTAATGCAATGACTCTTTATTTGGTTTTCCAACATGTTTTCTTCGCTGGTCCAAAGAAATGTTTGCTTGTGGTTCAAATGCAGGCCTTGCATTGACTGGTGAATAAATGAACATGCATGTGTCTTGTTTTTCTCAGCAGGACATATGACAAGTCTAGTTACTGCATCTGTTTACGATTTAAGGTGGCCACAGCTGCCCTGTGTGTCATTGTGGCTCTGTTGATTCGTCCATTTGTATTCAAAGGAAAACATGACCAGCAGGTTGTAAATATATATTTTAGAGTGGACAGGGTTCCCAAGAGCCTTGAGATCATTTATAATGCACAGAAGTTATAATCACTTATGGTAATTATGTCATTGTATAGAAATCAAGACAAAGTTTAATCAGATCCAATCAAAGCTAAATATTTACGAGTTTTTAAAGAGACTCTGCAAACACTGAATGCTGACACAACTTACAAAAGGGGCTCTGTCATAATTTTGTCTTTCTGGCCAAACTAAACACAGGGATGAGCAGACAGAGACAGTTTTGTTCTCTGCTTAGTTTGGAATACAAACAATATGATTATGTCACATCCCAAAAAGAGTATCAAATGCATATGTAAAAATATTATTAAAGAGTGTTTGTACAATTACAAGCTTATCTATATTTATGCTCCTAACATTTTGAAGAAATTATTTTATTTGAAGATTTTTGATGCACATGAGTGTTTCAGAGATATCCCTCACATCATTTATGTTTGTTGCATGCTTCATCACTTGTAAGTCACTTTTAATTATTCAATGTAGCCTACATAAGATGCTGTATTATGTATGGACCCATTCCACTGTGTTTTCTCTGCACTAAAAACATGTGAAAATGAAGTCTCATTCAAAGTTTTGTGATAAGACCACTGAAAAACAAACAAAAAGGCAAAAAACATATATAAAGTATACAATTAAAAAGTCTAATAATTGATATGCATTCATAATAAAAGTAATGTAACAGTATTTTAAGTAATGCACACCAAACACAACTCGGTTGGCCTGTTATGATGCCAGGTTTTAAGTTAAATCAGTTTTTACCACCTGGAATGAATAAAAAGGAGTTTAGACAACTCTTTCAGAAATTAAACTCATAGTTCAAGTTGTCTTTTATTGCACAATATTAATCTGAACTACAACAAGCTTGCTTGGACGATATAGCCACATGCATTTGTCAAAATTTGCGAACACAGCAATGCCTGTGAAACATAAGAAAATCATAATCAATCCAAGATGTGGAAGGTTGCAGTGTAGGTGGATGAGTGCTGTGAGATTACAGTTCCCTTTCCACCCCTTCTTCCCATGGAGGTTACAGAAACCGGACGGCTTCTTTTAAGACACACCCAACCTACAGAGATGAGGACAGGCTCTGGAACCCCCTACGTGCCTTAATTTATTATACACCCTCGTAGCAGAGACATGCACGTTGCTGTGTGGGTGTATTGTGAATACTGGCAGCCAGTATGTGAACCTTTTTCTGGGCCTAGAGCTCTCTGGGGTTCAGGAAGTGTTTGCCCTGGACATCTGTGAGAATGAAACAATATTGGGAAATCTTTATTAACAGCAGTTGCAAACCTTTTGGAATCATCTGTGAAATGTTTTTGTATTTAATGATAGATGTGGACCCCCCCCCCCAAAAAAAAAATTACAGATTGGAAAATGTATTTGTTGCAAGAGGCATGTCAATCTTATCACACTGATCTAAATGCCAAGTTATACATTTAATCTAGATTATGAAGTAAACATACAGAATTGTACTGGTAATGTGGTCTCTTTGTGCAATTGCTGATAATATGTTGTTTCTGCACATTGTATATTGCATTGTAAAGATTGTTGGTCACAGGATGGCATGTAAAATGCACTGTTCTGCAGAAAAACTAAACAACCTCAGAGACAAAAATAAACATAGAATAAATAAAAGCATACTGAATAGTAGGGGATATATAAAAAGGTCTATAGTTGTCTGGGAGGAAAGCAGTGCTCAAAAGGCAAACAAGCAATGGTGAAACTTTAAGAGACAATCTAACCATGCATTCTGTACAGAGGATTTAACAACAGTTTCAACTCTACCTTTTACTATTATTCTTTTAATCATATTTATTTATGTATGTATTTATTTGTTGGGGATCAATAGATAAAAAAAACAGCTTCCAATTGTTAACAACTATTGTTAGGATCATCTCTCCCAAGGTCACTCAAGGTTCCAGCAATTATCATCATCACCCACTTGCATCAAGATCTTCAAATCACATTCTGTTTGTCAGATGGCTCATTATAAGGTGCACACAAGAGATGGCCAATTTCAGCCCACAACCTAAATGACATGAATCAGAGACAGAGATTATGCAATATTCTATTCAAAGCTGCCTTAGTATACAAACATGCAGAATGAAGTTCTCAGCTGCAACTAACCACAAGTTAAGAAAACCTTTAGTCATAATTTTAAGGGTATTATTACTAACACCCTGTTTATAAAGGGTCATTGCATTCAGTCAAGCCAGAATCACATAAAACCATCATAGGCACTGAGGTTTTTTAACAGTAGACTGCTGCCATTTACTATTTCTATGATTGTTCCGAGAGCAAGAAAAATTATAAGAAAAGACTTAGGTTAACGTTAGGTTAACGTTCATTTCCAGACACGCTTGGTTCAGATGGGTGTGAGGATTTCTTAACCTTCACACTTTGGGGTTTGCTGCAGACACCAAGAGAAAATTACTGTTGGCCATTCTTGCTTTTAAATTCCTCTGACTTCAAAATGAATTGCACCCGTCAAATGAACCGTTCTAGTCCTCAAAGAGCATAAGCAACCAATCTGAAAATCTTGCACACTGCCAATACAGATGTGCAGAGGAAGATAAAGTTAGAACGAAAGAAAAAACTTGAAGACAGGAAGAGGGGATAGGGGGAGCGGAATGAGGAATAGGAGGGTGTGGAAGCTTAAGTGATTAAATGCATCATTTGTTTTGCAATAGTGCACTACCCACATATTATTATTTTTTTTTAAACTGAATTTAAATTTCCCTTATCATGTTATTTCTATCTTGGCAAATGCAGATTGTTGCATATTAGGAAGCAGAGGAAAAATATTGAGATTGGATCTTTTACAATATCCAGGTGAGATTAAAGACCGCACAATGTTCCTATCCCTCCCTACATAAATATTGCAGTAAGAAATATGTTTTAATTAAACAGTACGTTAAAGCAATAGCTTACATTGTGCAATATCATCCTATCAAAAGGTCAGAAATGTTGCTGATTCATATTTAATTCATGCTACATGAACATCAAGATTAAATACTGTTTTTGCACTGCAAATTTTCATTAAGTTTAGCTTTTTTAACTGATTGTCTTAAGTTTTCTCATAAAGCTGTTATGAGTCATTCATAATGATGGTGTCTGGATGGGATATTAATAGATCCTATAGTTTGCGGGCACCCAGGTCTTTCAAACTTGCAATTTGGTCAGTCAACATAAATACCAATTTGGGTGCAACAACCAGCGGGACTGTGGGGCAGAGAGTTAGTTTGTGCCTGGGCTGGGGGCTTGGTTGGAGTAGATTCTTTTGTGCAGATGATGCCAGGGTGTGGTCACGAAGTAAACAGATCCAATGGGCTGAAAATGAACTTGCTCTGCTCTCATTTTGTGGCAGTGAACAATCTAATGAGGCACTGTACAGACTTCCACCCAGTGTTTATGTAGCTGTTAGGGGAAAATACTCATAACCCTATTCTAGTTCCAGCCCTCATTTTAGCAGGGCAAACATTCCTACTGAAAAGAGACAAGAAACATTTTTGAATCCTTTTTGCTGCAACCAGCTGGATTTCTTCTGGAAAGTAACACTGACCAGAAACCTCTTTTCCTGCTTTCTTTCTAAAATTAACACTAGTGCATGTGCTCACATTTAGCTGCACACTCCATTTACTATTTGATTTTTAGGCCTTTATTGTCAGAGAATCGTTTTGCTGATTTTACTGTAAACATATTACCGAAACTGTCAGTTGCAGTTGATCCTGTAACCACGCTGAAAGGCATCAAGGTTAATGGTGCATTTCCAATTCAAGTCAACTTCAGGATTTGGGTGGATAGGGAGGGTAGAGTGGTGCATTACAGCTGTGAAGAGGTCAAGAATTTTGTTATTGAGTCAGATTTTCTCCCCACTTTTGCTTTGCCTGTCTGACCAAAAATCAACATGGAGCAAATGCTGGAGTTTTTTTTTTTGCCAGACCCACTTCCTCTTACTTGTCTCAACTTTCAGCCACAGTCTTTGTAAACAGTGACACAAATATATAAGACTTCACCACAGTGACCGCAACAGGGCTGACTGATGTATAGTTACAACGTACTCTCAGAAAACCTGAAAAACTTTCTGTATTAAGCAGCATATTGGGATGTACTGAGAAAGTGTCCCTTAGTGATAATACAGACTGAATGAAGAATAAGGCTCTTTGTTTTTCACATGAACACAACCATAAGAAACCACATGAGAAATGCACATATGCATTTTAGGGAGGGGAAAATCGGAGCCAGGCAACTGGCATATGGACAAAGTCAATAAACTTTGCCGTATACACACAAGAGAGGACAGTGAAATTTTGTCTTCCCACTTTTTTTTACTTCCTCCATTGACCACATTCAGCAAACACTGTTTCATCGTTCGAAAAAGGCAGCATCTGTTAGGCACATGCTGCTTTTTTGTGAGAGCACTGAGCCATATTTTTCAGTTTCAGTTCCACATCTGTGATACTCGGTGTGGAAGTTAACACAATGTCATTTGGGAGAGAAATGCCATAGCTATAGCTAGTCTTTTACACAACATATGACTTTTAAAAAATCAGCAACTTTAAAAAGGATGATGCATGAAACTTTCTATTGCCAACATCTGCACTATTGTTCAACTTTGTTGTGGTTTGCGTGTTTTCATGTGCATCTGTCCTGTTGTAGTATTTCCGGTTTTCCTCCCACTCATTTTTTCCTTTTTTTTTCTACTTTTTTTTTCTTTTTTTTTTTTTGGTCCATTCATATGTTGTCTAAACTTTTTGTCAGGTAGGCTGTATTTGTGTAATTGTGATATGGTTAAGTTTTGAGTTTTAGTCTGATTATCTTGTTTCTTGGACAACTGAGAGACACTATTTGCGACCCGGACCACAAAACCAGCCATAAGGCTAGATTATAGCCGAATAAATAAGCTTTTTTTTGATGTATGGTTTGTTATGATAGGACAATATTTGGCCGAGATATAACTATTTGAAAATCTGGAATCTGAGGGTGCAAAAAAAAATAAATAAAAAAATAAAATATTGAGAAATCTGCCTTTAAAGTTGTACAAATGAAGCTCTTAGCTATGCATATTACTAATTAAACATTTACAGTAGGAAATGTATAAATATCTTCAAGGACCATGATCTTTATCTGCCTCAAATGAACACAATTTTTTTTTGTGCACATAATAAGAATTATGCACATCTTGAAGTTTTATTCTATATCAGAAAATTCCCATCAAAATAGGTGGATCATGAAAACATAGCTAGTGACTGAACCTTTATGTGACAGAAATACAGTACACTTAGACTTACACTCACACAAACACGCTGCAATTGTTTTGCACTACATTTAAAGTTCTAATAAAACAATTTAATGTTTGTTTTTGTGTGTGAGTTTGGCAGATAATTCAGCAAATGACCTCTTATTGTTAGATCTAACTCTTTGTATTTGACATAATCTGTGATTATGGAGGACACATCTAAGTGAGTTCTAACTGTAGCAGACAAATGTGACTACTCTGTATCAAAATTTGATTTACTGATTCTCAAATAAAAAGTGTTACGATCAAAGTTGCTCTACTAAATTGTCTGCAATTTGAAAGTATCTTATTATTGTAACCTCAACTTATTCCACATTAAATTAAATGGACATTGAATTTTGGATGTTTTTTTCCGGCAAGAAATTAATTTGTTGGTTTATCAAAAGTTTATCAAAATAAATTTTCTGTGGTTTGCGCAATGAAGTGATAATGAGATAACTTCCTATTGTTGCCCAGCAGTCATCATCAGCAATAGTTTCTCTCTCTGCTTTCAACATTCGGGAAATGCAGATGTGTTTGTGCGTCTTTTACCCTGAATTCTTAGATTTAAAAATAACAAGCATGCAATTCTAAAGAAAGAGAGGACCAAAAAAAGAGCATTAAAGAAAAAAGCAAAATAGCATTTATTTTCTTCATTATACCAATGCCCAGAACTTCTTACCATGGCCTTTGAAGTTCAACAATAAAAGCAAGTCAGCTATGACATAAAGAGCGCAGAGAAGT